>NC_054833.1:5417503-5717503 GCF_018345385.1 Vulpes lagopus
GCAGAGAAGGAAGATAGAGTTGGCATCACCTTCATGGCTATTACAGGTAAAATGTCCCAGAAATGATATAGTTACAAACTCAGGGAGTTATTCTGATCCAGTAATGAAATATTCACTGGTGATTATGAAGAGAAAACAGAACAAAATAAATTGAACAATTAATCTTCTTTCCATGTATGGAAATACGACACCATCATAGTTCTTTGGAAAATTGTTACATTTTCATTATGGCCAAGTATGTCATTTATTGCAGAGGTTTCCTAGGTGTGTCAAATGCACGCACACATTTGATCTCCTACTCTTGTGTATTAGTTAATTTCCCCTCACATTTTCTTACTATACACTTTATGTTTTGAATCCCACTACAATCAATGCATAAAGATTGTTGATGGCCTCATCTCCATTGTATCACAAAGTATGGCCTTTTCAAATTTTCACCTTAACTTTAAACTTTCCTTATAGTGATGTTGTCACTTCAGAAATTTTAAGTTTTTTTCCTGATGTGCTTTTTTTTTGTACTTGCACCTTAACGTTTCTTAACCACTTCATTTTTTGTCGGAGCTTCTCAACATTAGAGATACAGACATTTTTGATGGTGTCATATTTGGTTTGGGTGGTTGTGCTGAATGTTGTAGAATATTTAGCAGCATTTTTGGACTCTGACCAGGAGATGCCAAGATCACACCACCTTCAGTTATGACAATCAAAACTGTCTCCAGACATTGGAAAATGTCCCCAAGAGTAGAGGCACAATCAGTCTGCAACTGTCATCCTTTGAAAATAACTTTTAAATGTATCACTTGTATCCAGCATCTAATTGGCATTTGCCACCTTTAAAGAAAGAGGGTGGAGTATTATTCTTTTAATAAATAACTTGTCCCATCCTATCTTTGATGTTTGATCCTATTCTGACCTTTAATTGTGCATGTGGGTGTGTGTATCTGCTTATGTTCCCTATGCTCCCTATCTTTTGTTGAATGTCTTTTATTTTGTTTGCACGTGCGTGTGTGCCTGCTTGTGTGTGATATTTCCTTTTTCTGAGTTAGAAGGCCGTTAATCTGTTTTCCATATTTTTAGCGGTTGTAATAATTGCATCATCTGTCGATTCCCTTCCTTTTTTAGAAAATTAGCTTGATCTTATCTAATGATTTCCCACTCTGAGCCATGAAAAAATAACAGGCTCATATGTCTTCCTATCTTGAACAACAGGTGTAATGTTGCTAGTTTTTTTAAGCTTACTTTTTTGCTCATTTTATTAGAATTAGGGAGAGCCAGAATTCTGTGATCTCCTTATCTCAGAAATCCTCATAATCACTGTGTACCTTAACTTTCCTTCTGTAATTTACATACACGCACTAATATATGTATGTATATATATATACACACACATACATGCAGTAATATCTATCTATATAGAGAGTATAAAATATGTGTATATGTGTGTCTGTGCATAGAGCAATTGGTCAACAGAACATTCCATCAATTATTATTTATATTTCAATCCCAAACGATAGAGTTTTCTAAACAAATGTCACTGGAGTTACTCCTTGAGTATCAAAGTATATATTATGTTGGTAATACATTTTTCATTTAATGAATAAATTAAAGGAAAAAAGGGAAATGTCCCAGATAAGATATTTTAGGCAAATTTCAACAGAAAAATGTATTGCAGGATGATGGGTATATAGACTAGAACTGAAGTATATTATTTCCTGTGAAGAACTTGCCCTACTTCTCAATCTGAATTCTTTCAATACACTAAAAATGATGACCCATGGAGGAAGGCAGAGATGACAGCTGTCAGTACATGTACAGTTCTATGAGTTATTACACTATTGAAATACTTCTCTTCGGATCAGTACAGATTTGCTGCACTGACTCCTCCCAACTGCCCTAGTCCTTCCCCAAGGACACTGACAGTCTCACCACAATTGAACAATTAAAGAATTAATGCCTATCAGGGAGTACGGCACCCTCAGGGACCCTGGTCTGTTGCTGGAGTGTTCTGTTCTGTTTGGTGGTGCCCATGCTAATTATAAAATTTAAAATTATCCCTGGAAGTAGCAATGGCTCAGAGTCCCACTTCCCATTAGATGATGACTCCATGTGTGTGTGTCCATATCTATATATAGACATATATCTCCCTGAAAGCGGTCATGCTTTAGAACTACTTCCCATTTGACAAGAGATCCACACACACAATGTTGGAGTATGAAGAATCTTTTAGAAGAAAAGTTATTATCTGCCCCACTTTGCATTAGCCTACAGCCAGTATTTGACACTTTTACTTTAAAAACTGTAATCTTAAAGAGTGAATCTGCAGTTTCCAGACACATCAGCCTTAGGTCTGGATTTGTCATATATCACCTGTTAAAATCTGTCCAAAGGTACACATTGTTCAGAACAAACATGTGACAAGATACTCTTAGGAGAAGCTAACACAGAGAACTCAGAGAATTAAATCAGAGGACATGAATATTGTATCAGTGAAAAGAAATTACAAGAGAAATTTCCAAACGCTTCCATTATGGCTTTATTATTTAAGGAGCAAATGCCCTCAAGACCCTGCTAACAGCGTCTTAGATTAAGAATTTGGGTTCTGGACTTACTTAAGGAAGCTGATGACCTGCAAAGCCCTGGCAGAGATAAGCATTAAATACAAGCACTTAGGGGAAAATGTACATCTTAATATGCATGAAATTGACGTACATAGAGGATGTAACGAAATCATTATTTTTGGTTATCCTGAAAAAAGTGCAATTCAAGAAAGCACCATTGTGATTGATTCTTTTTCCAACATACCCTTCATATTTGCTGTTATTTTTTATAGAAAACAACATACAACCTATCTGATCTTTCAGTCCAGGTTTTGGAAGATGGCTGTTGGGAATTCTTAAATCTATTAACAATACACTTTTCATCATTTTCAACTTTCACTTTGTTAAAGGCAATTCATGACTAATATAATTTGAAATACCATTGTGATCCTCTTATCTGATGGTTTTTAAACTTCATTTCTTTTACTTTATATCCCACATAATATCTTGCAGCAGACACCTTTCAAGCTTTGTGATATATTTTTAACACTTTCGCATCACAAATGAGACAAGAAAAAACAGTGCTATTCCAAATTTAAAAATAAACAAAAGAAAATTCAAAGAAACTACAAGCTCTATTCCTAATTAGTAAAAAAAGAAACCTGATGTTACTTAATGTTAAAAATTAGAATCATTTAGAAGAGATGACAAAATTGTTCATTAGTTTCAGGTACTAAAAATTTCATGGCAACTCTAACATCATTTCACCTATATATTCCAGCTTTTGACAGAAATCAATCATCAGCTTCAGGTATATCCTAAGTCCCCAAATGGCAAACAAATGAAGTTTTGTAAATAAAAACAGACAAGTCTATTCTCAGTGAATGTCTTTATTGCTCTAAATTATGGACAGGGTTTGGTAAAGAGAAAGATCTTTAAAAGAGTCACGTACAAAAATTAAGGTGAAAGGTAGGTGTAGATAGCAGAAAAAATAGGACAACTATGATTCTTTGCATAAAATATGCCTTTTGCATTATTCGATATTGCAACATCCCATTAACAGGAAATGGGGGGGCGATACAGTGAGGCAGAAAGGAAGCAAAGAAAGTTTACAGAGAAATATGCCCTTCTTTGGAGTCAAATAAATCAATTGGCCTCCCAGAATAAACACAACTCAGGTGTTCCTAGATAGCTTTTTTCCTGGCCATCTACAAGAGTCACAACACCTTTAAATTTTAACATTATGTTGTCAGTTCTTACAGCAGATTTTCCTATTCCTAAGTTTCTAGAAGAAGAGGGGAATGGAGGGCAGCATTAATTTCTCTACCACAGAGCACTGGTCTCTTAATAATTCAGACTTTCACTGTCCAGGAGAAAAAAAAAATGGAAACCTCGTAGAGTCAATGAAATCCTGACCCAGCTTCAGACTGATAGAGCCTATATATCACCACACTTGTTGCCTAGGATGTAAAATCTAGTACTGCTTACACTAAGGCAATTAGAAAGATAGTTTTTAAGGGATGCTACTCATTAAGTAGTAATTCATTAAGATTTTTAGCTCTCCATAAGAGCATTTGGAAAATTGCTAAGGCACAATTATGGCAGTCAAAATTATGGAAAAAGTCAATGCCATTGAAAGGAATTATTTAAAACATTACTTCACCTGTTGATTTACCAGGAGAGGCATATGGTGACATTGAAGCTAATGGTCATGGGCTGCTTTAGATGCAAGGACTTAAAAATGAGAGAAAGTCGTCAACAACCCAGTTCTTATTCATTATAATCATTTCATTTAGGAAATCTCTAAGAGGCAGATAGAAATTTTGAGCCTATGAAGAATGATGACTTTTGTCGGCTTGGCCCTGGAGGGGTGCTGGGTCATGGAAATAAAGTGGTCATAAATTAGTGAGAGTTCGTCCACCCTATCTTTGAGGAGAATGCAAATTATTGCCTAGAATTTTGTTTTCCTACATCATACTCTGGTGTGTGTGTGTGTGTGTGTGTGTGTGTGTGTGTTTGTCCTTGAAAACCACTATAGTGCTTCCCCAGAATAAATTCCTGAAGGGCAGAGGTGATTTCTTGTTCATGCCCAACTGTGTTTGTTAAATGATTCATTTCCAAGTCTTCTTTACATCCCTCCTGATCCCTCGTGAAGTAATAATCCTTCCAGCATCTCACTTGGCCAATCACTTCAATATTCTTTTTTTTTAGACTTTATTTATTTATTCATGAGAGACACACAGAGAGAGACAGAGACATAGGCAGAGGAAGAGGCAGGCTCCCTGTGGGGAGCCTTAATCCCAGGACCCCAAATCACAACCTGAGCGGAAGGTGGACTCTCAACCACTGAGCCACCCAGGTGTCCCAATCACTTCAATATTCTTGATGCTGAATCTCTCCAGGCCTTGGTTCTTTAATCTGTCAACTGGGGTTGCTCAATTTACATAAATGTTAAAAGAAATGAAGAGATGAAAATACCCATTTTAAAACAAAATACCATACATACAGGTCATTTTGCAAAGAACAAAACAGAATGTGTAAAAGCAAGAAAAAGATGCGGGCAAACATATGGAGAGCATGATGGGGGATTGAATGTACCACATTCTCCTTATTCTGTATTTCCTGATATTTCCTGGGTCAGTTGTGAAATCATGATTTCACCTCACAATTTTGAACTAGGAAAAAAAGAATCCCCTTTGCTAATACAGGAGATATCTAAGTGAAATATAATGCTATCTTCAAGAGCCTGCAGAGAAATAAAGGTAAATTTTAAAGCAAATGACTTCTGTAGTGGCACAGGCCCTTTCACTCAAAATAGTCTCCAGATCTCACCTTCATAATTTCTCTCATTTCCTTTTCGTCTAATTAATCAAAATCCTTCCTGGAATGTTCATTTCTGGTCAGTATGTCTCCCTGAATATGAATAAGAAATAAAATACCATTTGATGTTTGAAATTACGGGGGTAATCTCAATGACGGAAACAGATGACTGGCAAAAGGGAAGGGAATACCTAGTTAAATATATTCATGAAGATGTTAAAGGCTTATAAAGCCAATATCTGGGAGAGAGAAAGCTGTTGGACTACCAGATCTCTGGCGACGTGTGTTTCTCGAAAGCATCGCCACCATGGATAACAAAGGGTGGTCGCTGAAAGGTATGTGCAACAACTCGTGGAATTGCTGAATTATCAATACTCTTCAGGGGGGTGGCACTCGTTTGACATTTTAGCTAATATTCTCTGAGCAAGAGGATTCAAGTTTACAGAGTTTAGAAGAGCTATCTAGTCATTGCTCTGGAAAGCAATTGTACAAGGGCACAGTAGAACACTCATTCTCAAATGAAGGTCCTCCTTCCAGAGACATTGGCTAATGTCTGAGATGTTTTTGGTTGCCTTAATTCGGAATGGGGATGCCACTGATACCTAGTGGGTAAAACTCAGAGATGCTGCTAAATGTACCACAATACACAGGACAGCTCCCAGAACAAGGAATTATCCAGCTCAAAGTGCCAATAATGGCAAATTTGAGAAATTCTGGCCTGGGATAAGACCATAAGTCTCTATGATCCAATTTATCACAACTCCAGAAGGTAGATATTAACATTTTCAGGTTTTCAGACTCTGACATGGTTTGGCCACAATGAGTCAGCCTGGTAAAACTTTCAACTTTGAAGTCGTAATATATGGACAATGATAGTAGAATCGTCTCTTATAATACTTTGTCAACTGGGTTTAAGCCAAGTGACATTTCAAAAAAGAAAAACAGCCTGGTAATAATTAACCATCTTTACTTTCTTGGTTGACATTTGCAAGAAAAAGAAATTAGCAACAACCATAAAATTTATTTTATGAAATGAAGAACAAAAACATTTATCTATTTTATCTCCTCTTTAGACTGTGAGAATCCTTCAGATGATAAATGTACAGATAAATGTAGTCAGAGTTAAATAATATCTATGAAGTTATGAATTTCCTAGAACTGATATTCCAATTTCTTGACCTGCAGCGTACTTTTTATTTATACCTGTAGATTAAATATCTGCTCAGCTAAATTACATGACTATAAAGTACCTAAAATAAACTTTTTGGAAGTATCATGTGTTTGAAAAATTAAAAGTCTGTTATACGATTCACCTCACAACATTTAGCTCTTTCATTTTGCAGTTAACAGATTGTGAGTTGCATTCTCTATTAACAAAAAGTTTTAGATATTTTAGGCATTTAGGCTTAGGATGTTTTTCACACATAAATCTCTGATAAATGTCCAAGATTTGAAAAGTGGGTGGGTTTTTTTGTTGTTGTTATTCTTGTTTAAGATGGAACAGAAGAAAGGGATAAAATCAACTTTCTAGGCCATTGTTAGCATGGATTAAAGACAAAGTACTGTTCTTTCCAAGTAATGGCAATGACTCTGCAAGCACCGAGCCACTGTCACGCTCTTGGTTACAGGGATGCTGCCTGAGAGCCCACAGGTGTGCGGGACAACCACATGACAAAGTCAAAGTGATAATACAGGTGACCAGCTCCACCTGCTAATCATAGGACTTGAGGGAAATCACTTAACCTCTCTAAGCCTTCTGCTTCATCAATGTAATTTGATGATAATAATGAAGGTCAAAGCACTCACAAGGTTACCAGGAAACACAAATTAAAAAAAAAAAAAATTCAAAGCCTTTGGTAAGGGGTCAAGCAATCACATAGGGCTTTTAAGGTGAGTTAGCAGAGCTAGGCCATAGTATCGTCTTATGTTAGATTCTCTTCATACTCCCTATTAGCCTTTGCCGATCATATTTATTCTCATCAGGCATGAAAGTAAGACAAACAGGTCTACTGTGCTATGGTTGCCATTTCAGGGTTTAAAAGGAGTAGTCAACACAGAGCTAAAAAGTTATAAATTCATAGAAAGCCCAGCTGCTGGAAATCTGCAGAAACTCCCAAGATGTTAAACTACCTTATAAGAATGACTTAAACACCCTGGCTCGGAGTTAATTTAAGCTCCAAATGTTTGCAAAGTACAGAAGGACTCCTGGGAGCAATACAAAAATGCAGGGAGCAACCTACTTCTCAAACTATGTATCTGTGCAAATATAATTCTATATCTAAATTTACACAGCAGGAGGCGCGGGTTCTTCCCCACCCTGGCTGTAACAGTACCAAATCCGGCTAAGGGCAGGGGAGAGATAAGGCTTCCCGGACAGAATTACTTTTGATAACCTCAGCTGCACAGATCACCTTGGAGTGGCTCGTGTTTTTATTTGAGCAGGGTCACTCCTGCTCCTGCTGCTGCTGGTGTCAGACCTGCTCCTGTGCCAGAGCGTGGCCTCCCTGCCCATCTGTCCCAGCGGGGCTGTCAACTGCCAGGTGTCCCTCCGAGACCTGTTTGACCGTGCAGTCATCCTGTCTCACTACATCCACAACCTCTCCTCGGAAATGTTCAACGAATTTGTAAGTATCCTACTCCTTGCTTCTTCCCGGAAGGAACCTTACCTGAATGATGGGGCTCCCCCCACACCTTAAACATGAAAGCTGCAGGAGCCAAATCTCAAATAACACACTTTGTAGATTCTTTAAAAAGCCATCAGTTCATAAAATGTGGAACAAGAAAGGGACAGTTTTGTGAAACCTCAAGTTTTCTTAAAGAGTTAGAAGAACTCTTTAAAATTTTCCTTGAATTCATTGTCTTTAAAAATTTTTTCCAACAAATTTTTTAAGTACCTGTATTAGCCAGCTGGGGCTGCCATAATAGAAAGCCCCAGGTTGGGTGGCTTAAACATAAATGTATTTTCTGACAGTTCTAGAGGCTGGAAGTCTGAGATCAGGATGCCAACATGGTCAGGTCCTGAGAAGGGCACACATCTTCCAATCATGCCTTTGCCCTGTCTTCATGGTGGCAGAAAGTGAGTGGGGGTGGGAGTGGGAGGTTCTCTGGTGTCTCTTCTTGTAAGGACACGAATCCTATTGGATCAGGGCTCCACCCTTATGACATCATTTGACCTTACTTACCTCCATAATGGCCCTATCTTCAAATACAGAACATTGGGGGTCAGGACTTCAACATAGGAATTTCGGGAGAACACAACCTATCACTCCTTAACAACATCTGACATAAAATACTTGCGGGTGGTATTTGAGAAAATGGATGCATGCTGATTTCTTGTCCTTGTGTGTAGAGCACATGTCTCCCTAGGCATTTGTCATCTAGCATACTAGATATTTAAAAAAATGAGAATCACACTGGTCTGAACAGAATTCATCACAAGAAAGTTAACAGAAACAATAAACAAACAATAATAGCTCTTCTGAAAACCAAGAATGCTATAAATTATTGTTCTAAGATAATCTAGTTCTAGATTCAGAACTAGAGTTGAAGTGTTGGTTTAGAATTGAAAACAATATTCTACTTCTGATTATGGTACTTTGAAAGTTGTATCAGATCTCTTAGGTCGACCAAGGAGCAAACAGTGTACAAAAGGCTCAATAAATCAGTCACTATAAAGAATGTAGCTCAATGCTTGTAATAAATATATATTCCATAGTTCTCTGTATTCACGGAATTTTCTTTCATCCTCAACTTTTTGATAGCCATTCCTTTGTCTTTCACATTTGTCTTTCACATCTTCCTGGTAATCTCCTTAGATTTTCACAGCTTTGGGGAGAGATTAGCTTTATGTCAATGCTTTAGCTAGTTGTTGAGCAAGGGGTCTGTGTGTGTGTATTTTCATTGCGTCCACTGATTAACATTTCCTAAAGTATTATACCCTGTTTTTTTTTTTTACTTACCATTTTGAAGAATTGACAAAATTTTATTATGTACCTATGATGAGCATGGTAAAGTACAGTTGTGTGGATTTACATGTTGGTCAAAGAAAAGTCATAATTTTGTAATGCCTATTAGGGGATCATATTGGCTTGGACCCCCAGTAAACAAAATATTAAATGGCAAGATATAGGTACATATGCACTAGGACATTGGTTCAAATACTAAAGAAAGAATATACTTAACAAAAATACCCAATGTTTCATATTTTAGTATTTGCTTTCCAAATAGTGTCTCATGGAAAGGGTAAAATTAAACAACAACAACAAAAAATCACAAAGAAGGGAATAGGTTGGAATTTTTTTTAAAGAGTCTATTTATTTATTCATGAGAGACACACAGAGAGAGGCAGAGACATAGGCAGAGGGAGAAGAAGGCTCCCCGTGGGGAGCCCAATGTGGGACTTGATCCCAGGACTCTGGGATCATGACCCCAGCCAAAGGCAGACACTCAACCACTGAGCCACCCAGGTGCCCAAGGTCAGGATTTAGAAAAGTGAGATTTTTTTTTTTAATGCATTGATAGAGAAAATCTAAATGAAAGGCAGGGAAAGGGTAACTTTTTCTCAATTCTTTAGTTTTAGTTTTTTATGTAGTTCTCATTTTAAAAAAAGATTATACATCTATTAAGTGTGTTAATATTCTGGTAATGGGCTCATTTAACCAATGCTCAAACAACTATAACTAATTAAATTTGCTTGCTCACTTTCAGGATAAAAGGTATGCCCAGGGCCGGGGGTTCATTACCAAGGCCATCAACAGCTGTCACACCTCCTCCCTCTCTACCCCTGAAGACAAGGAGCAAGCCCAACAGATCCACGTAAGTCTTCTATCCAGCTTTCTCACCAATACCACTGAGGCAGTACACTGGTGTTAACATGCTACAGAGTATCAGAGCTCCTGCATTAAGTAATGCTAATCATACAGGCAGAGAAATAGGGAGGAAGAGCAAGTAATCTGAGAGAAATGACAGAATATAATTGAGGAAGCATCAGTAAAACCAGATGCTGACTACAGATTGTAGCAACAAAATAAAAAAATCTATAAGTAAATAAATAAATAAAAATCTATACGTTGTTCATACAAACAACATTATTTTAATCAATGGCTTGAACCCAGGATCACATATATTATACCATATGAAAGCCCAAACTGAATTGTACTTCCATGATGTATAAAATAGAAGGTTTGAGAAATTCATGGATAGGTAAGAAATGCAAATGCAGCTCTATTTATTACATGATACCCTTGGCTGCTCCACTGGCAGCATTTCACATTACTGAGCATAGCACCGGGTGAGCCATCTCTTCCAGACTTTGAAGGCTCTCCTTCTGATTCTACTTCTACCTCTCTGACACCTGGTTCTGTCTTCAATCCTCTCTGACTTCTCTGTCACTTCTCACTTCTTATTTGTAAGATTCCCCCAAATTAGGTCCTGTAAAGTATTATGTTTTATTTCTCACAGCTACAATGATTGCCTGTGTTCTGGTGACCACAAAATCTGCTAGGAAGCCCCAATCATTTATCCCAATTATTTTTTATCATAATAATCTCTTCCTTCTGATTTCCTGCCACAACCACAGTCTTAACATGACTTAAAATAAGCATCTTCACATAAATATCCTCATGAATACAATCTGCTTTCTCTTCACAACTTTGTTAATGGGTACTGGCATTCTTTCTGTCTACTAAGCTTATTAATAGTACTTATGATAATGATGATAATGATGATGATAAAATTAAGGGAAAGGGTGAAGAAGGATGAGGAGGAGTTAAAATTTATTGAGAGCCACTGCACTTCCAGACACTTCACAAAGCAATGTACATGCATTACTGTTGCTATTCATCACATGCACAAAAATCCTAGAACACTAGGCACTCTTATCACATTTGCTGAGATGAGGAAACTGAAGCTTACAGAGGTGATAGAATTTGGATTAGTGATGGGGTGGTAAGCTGTGAGTCTTAGCTTCATCCAGTTTGAAGCCCTCACCCTTAATCGCTGTGCTACAACTAACATGCTAGCATGACCAGACGGCCCTTCACTCTGCAGCTTATACATCCTTCACTTCGTATCCCAGGACGTCTTTCTATCTCCACATCTATTTGATTCTTCTCTACTCTTCACTTCCTTTACACTAGACTAGTTCACGGACCTCAGGAAAGCAAGCATTTTAAATCAAGGCCAAGCAGCATCTAAGAGTTTCATGTGCGATCCCAACAGTGGGAAAATAGGGGGCAAACCTCCCTTGTAAATTCCACCAAAGCTGTTACTACAGCTAGCATCGTACCATTTTATTCATCAACACAGGTCAACAGAAGAGCCTGCTCTGGTAGCTGCCTGGGGGCAGGGGTTGGTACAGATTGAGGAGAGCATATTCATGAGTGCCATGTCTTCTTCACTGTCCCTTTGTTCTAATATCATAAAATAAAACCTACAAATCACAAATGAATACATTAAAGGACGATGTGATTCATTAATATGAATGTGTCCTTGGATGAAGGAAGATGATTTGGGCCTTTTGTCATTGGCACTAGTGGAATCTGCCTTTCCTGGGTTAGACACACAGTGAGTTCCAACAAAGCTCTTTTTTGGACAAGCAAAGCTGTCAGATATATAAGAACTCACTGAGTGGGTGGATAGTCAAATTTCCAAGGGAAAACAAAATTCTTCCTGCTATAAACTAGAATTCTCATCCGAGGAAGTAGTTATTCAAACAATCCAGATTTTTTTTTTAATTTTAGCAAAGTTTAAGCCAATAGCTTAAACCTTTTTATTTTTACAACTTTAACCACCTACAAAAAAATCTCACATACACATAGGAATAACAAAGAGATAATTTAGGTCAGCCTCTCAGAGCAAAAATCACAAGTGACTAAACCCACTGTCTTATGCATTATCTATTCTATTCTAGTCTTATGCATTATCTATTCTATTCTATTCTATTCTATTCTATTCTATTCTATTCTATTCTATTCTATTCTATTCGAGAGAGAACAAGTAGAGGGAACAGCAGAGAGAGAAGGGCCCTGCTGAGCAGGGAGCCTGACATGGAGCTCGATCCCAGGACCCTGAATGCAGACGCTTAACTGACTGAGCCACGCAGGCACCCCCTGTATTATGCTTTTTTAAATACGATTGTTTTATATGGTCACTTAGCATGAAGACCTTCTGAATCTGATACTGAGGGTGCTGCGCTCCTGGAATGACCCCCTGTATCATCTAGTCACAGAAGTGCGGGGGATGCAAGAAGCCCCAGATGCAATTCTATCCAGAGCCATAGAGATTGAAGAACAAAACAGAAGACTTCTAGAGGGTATGGAGAAGATAGTTGGCCAGGTGAGCAGCCTCCTGATGCTTCTTTGTTTTCTTCATTGATGAAAGAGGTGACCTCCATGGTGAGAAGCAAGTTCCAAAATACCTCTCTTTGAAAGTACAAAATTTAGGCATTTTATATCCTAGGCTGCTATTAAATAATGTAAGATTTTAGTAATTCACACGGATAGAATCTATGGTAAGTGAATCTTAGGATATGATACATGACAGGTGCAGCCATTCCCATATGACACACAAATCCACCAAAGGCCTTCCCCTTCCTGGGGACCGGGGTTTACAATATCTTCCAGGAAAAGACAACTGGAGGGTGGAACTGGAAAGATAAACGTTTCTCTTAAAGTATCCCAGGATACCTGCTACTGAAATTCTGCTCATGTTCTTTCTCTTTTCTCCCCACACCAGAGGATGACAGTGGGAATGGAGAAAAGAGAAAAGTAAAATCAGATGAGATGGCATTTTGTGCTACTACCCCAGCCCCACCTCTATTGGACACATTTGTCAGAGAGAAAAGAGACTGTCAGGGATTGAAAAGATGACGTCAGGGCATCCGTGCTGCCTCACAAGCACCAGATTTCAGGGGGTCACAAAAGAAGGGAGCAAAACTTTTTGAAATGGTCTTTATTTTGTCATTTGCAGAATAGTGGTTTCCTCTAAATTCTGTGTTTTCTTTTGTGGGGGGGCTCCAAAATCAACAGTCATGTCATTACATTTAATCTCCCCAAATAATGTCATATTTAGACTAAGTTAATATTTACAATATAGATCTCCGATCAGATGGGATAATTTTGGCACAAGTGAGGTAACATTCAAATAGCTTTATGAAGTTGTCAGAAATGATGTATCATTCTAAAGAAGAAGATGGGACTGTAAGAATAACCAGAGTGATTTTATTCTTCCCTTACTATCTACAAACTATATGTTATCATGTGTCCTTTTTGTCACTTTCATGGAGAGGAATATATCCAACACAAATACAAACCACATTTCCACCTTGAGACATATGAAATAAACACCTAGATTTTCAAGTTATTTTCATCATTACTGTCAGTTTACTTTCTGATGTCACTGATTTGTTCTAGAATACTTCATTTGGTATTTTGTTCTTTTTTTTTTTTTTAACCATTTCTTGATTCTTATTCATATCATTGTCCCTTGCACAGTAAATTTCATCTTAGGGCCCAAGCACCAAAAAATAAACAGAAAAGCAAGACAACAAATACACACAGTAGAAATAAACACACTTTAAATTACAATGGGAAATCCTAGGTTTAAAAATTACTCTTACTCTGTAAGAGACGGTTCAGTAGCTCAGCGTCACACTTGGACTTGGGAGCTCTCAAAGCAACTGACATGCCTAGTTGCCAAGCTGGCTACTCGGTCTCTCAGTCCTCTGGGGATTTGCCAGCTTGCAAGGGCTCGGGAAGCAGAGATCAGGGTGCCTCTCCCTCATGTTCCTTAGTGTCCTTTTGTTATCATTGTCATGCTTCCCAGCCTACCACCCACCCCTCACCATTGAGGGGTCACTGCTAGCATCCTCACTCTTTTTCATAGGTACTTTTCTCAACAACTCCCACTCCAGAGATCTCAAAACAAAGCACCTTTTGCTCATAGACATTTGGGGGTTCTCAGTCCTGGGTAGATTGTGAAAGTCTCCTAATTCAGCAGATACTCTTTGTGATAGATGTCCCTAGATTATCTGCATCTTAAAACCATCAGGTGCAATCCTTATCATTTCTGAGGTCTTTCATACATACACAACATGGAATATATAATCAGTTTGAAGCAGGGAATAGATAAATGTAATTATGCTGACCTATCAGAAGAAATACGGTACAAAGAACATATCAGAAACAAGGTGTAGGACATGAAATAGATCTTCAAGTTAGAGAGCAACCATATATATATGGCACAACTATATTGCAGCTGAATCTCTCTCAATATGTAGCACCTCTGTGGTTGGTTCTCTGTTTATTCCTATGCGCACATACTTCATCTGTGATCACATACATGTTAGAACACTTACACTTGAATTCAGCTTCCACTTTTTATACTATTAATAGATTTATGATACACTGGCTCAATAATATGCGCCTTTATCTAGAGAGCTTTACATTCATGCTTCTTCCCCAAATCTTCAGGAATAAAGATAAGCAAATACTAATAATACTAAGTCACTCTCTTTTGGTGATTAGGTTCATCCTGGAATCAGAGAAAATGAGGTCTACTCTGTCTGGTCAGGACTTCCATCCCTGCAGATGGCGGATGAAGACACTCGCCTTTTTGCTTTTTATAACCTGCTCCACTGCCTACGCAGGGATTCACATAAGATTGACAATTATCTCAAGCTCCTGAAGTGCCGAATCGTCTACGACAGCAACTGCTAAGCCCACATCCATTCTATCTATTTCTGGGAAGGTTCTTAATGATCCGTCCCATCGCAAGCTTCTCTTAGCTTTATAGCTTTTTAATGCATGCTTGGGTGTAATGGGTCTCATCTTAAAAAATAAAAACTGACTCCTTAGAGATGTCAAAAAAAATGGCAATTTGTCAAAGTTTCTTATCTTCATTTAATAGAAAATAAAAAGAAAATCCATCACTACCAATGAGAAGTTCCTATTAAAATGTGTCACAAATAGCAGAAGCTAGCATTACAAATAAGACCATAAACAGCTTCTTTTAAAATCGTAGTAAATAATTACAGGTCACATTATTAGAATCAAAGAATTAGGTAATTATTCATCATGCTTGTCATTCTACCAAGAAGAGTGAACTCCCAGCATCATTATGAAAGTCAGCTACACACTGTCAGCTAACTCTCATAGTGTTCCAGCAGACAACGTAAGCACTCTGAGGCTGTGATGCACCCTCATAGCATAAAGTTTACTGAGCCATCTGCAACTCAGTCCATTCTGGCTGTTATAACAAAACATCATGGACTTAAAAACAATAGAAATTTACTTCCACAGCATGGCCAGGTGAGGGTTCTCTCCCAGGTCCCAGACTTCTGCTGTGTTCCAGAGTAGTGAAAGGACCCAGGGCAGCTCTGTGGGGTCTCTTTTATAAGAGTACTAATTCCATCATGAGGGCTCCACCCTCATAACTTAATCACTCCCCCAAACCCCCACCTACTAATACTATTGCCTTCTAGCATTTAGGATTTCAACATATGAAATTTGGAGGGTTAGAAATATTCAGACCACAGAAGATTTAAACGAGAAATGGCATTATTCTTCTCCAGTGGCTGTTTTCAACCATGTACCACTGAACTCATCTTGTTGGCCTTATCATGGATGCATCCCATGGGTTCTAGTCACTCTGGATCTCATAAGTCCATTCACTTCTCAACTCCATTTCATATTCAACCTATTTAAGATTTTCCTCTGCCCTTTTGTGGCTCATAGGACCTACCAGGGGAAGCAGGTGTTGTCAATTTCTGCAAGGTTTCTTTCCCTCCTACTTCTGGATCTCCATCTCTCGTTGCTATGCTAGAATGGGAGAGAGTACGAGGAGAGACGGGCAAGTTCTGGCATCACTGACTTCTGTGGTGCTGCCGTAGCCTTCTCATTGCCAATAGAAACTAACCTTGAATTCCCTCAAGTGGCAAGTGTCTCTCTTGTGAGACACCCTTGTGATTTTCAAGGATATTTATAAGTGGGACACCCCCACTGTCTAGTTTCTTTACCAGGGGATACTCTCTGGCTTGATTCTTTATTTACCCCACATTTGTGCCACTTGCAGTATTCTCCCCAGCCTCTGCTGCTGCTCCCCTTGCCTTGCCAGCAGCCTACCAGAGAAAATTGGCTCAGGGTCATCTGTCTACTAGGGAACCCACAGCAAACTCATGCATCATAACCATTCCAAAATTTGGGTAGCTATTATACTGTTTTCCTTTTATCCCATCCTGGAGTTTCCTGACAATCCTTTTCTCTTCCTGTTCACATAGACACAAGTAGATCAGAAAGTTGGATTCATAAACACACATCAATCTGATGGATGATACGTGGTTTTCCCCTTCTTTTAGAAACAGTGAATAATTATCTCTGTCAATAATTGTCTTAGAGAGTTGGTCTTGCAAATACTCCCTGCTAGGCCACTGAATCACAACAACCTTCTCATATACTTAGTCTCCTGCTGGAGAAAGGTAACTGGATTAGGGTAGCTCAGCTTGTCCAACTGCTGCTAAACAACCCAGGATTAGGGCTGATCTCTGCTAGCTCTCCTTAGAAGGCAGTGGGATTGCGAGGCTGTTTCTGCAGCAGCTTTAGGGATTTGGCATGAATTCCTAGACAACAGACAAGAGGAAATACTCCATCCAACATCCTGCGAGAGAGGATATAAAAAGTTAAAGCAGGAGGAGGATGAAGAGGGAAGGGGTGGGGAGAAGAAGGGGAAATGTCAGTAAAAGACTTGAGTTGTGAAGGATGAGATGATATCAGTACTGCATTTGGTGACAACTTGAATCTATTGCTTTATTTTTACACCCTAAGAGCAAATATTATCTCATATTCTCTCATATTCCACTTTATTCTTCTCTCTTCCTTTTCTGAAATTTCCTTTGTATTAGAATATTCTTTGCCCTTACTGATTAACTTGCAATAGCTCTAGAGACAAGCAAAAATTGACATATCTTCTGATCAGAACTCAAGGCAATTTCCCTCAACCATGTGGTGAAGCCTTTCTCACAAAGACAGGAACACTGTCCAACAAAACTAATCTCTTCCCTCACGGCCAGGATTATTTTTATTTGAGTCCTGCTTCTGCCTCTAGCTGTGCTGACCCAAACCTTTTAGAACACAACAGAAATCTCTGCCCTAAACCAATCATGAACCTCCCTTTTCTCCTGGATGCATACAAAATGTCAGCTTTCTCATATTTCAGTTTTCTTTCAAAAGTATGAGAAAAAACCTGTATGCACTTCCTTTCTCAGTCATTTATTGCTGGAAATATCTAATTCTGTTGTGTTACAACTTAACTCCCTTTCCTTCAATTTCTAGATATTTCCAACAGAGAGGATGGTATTTATAAGGGGTGAAATTTGGCAATAAATGGACAATGCAATTGTATGAAACATAAGTTCATCATTAGCTCACAGACATCTTCATGTATTCTTCTCTTATAAAGTTTATTCCCAGCACAAATTCAAGACTTCAGATAAATAACTGAGGTGGTGATATTAAAAGGTTTCTCTCAGCTTGACCATGACATATAAACTGAATACTGTAGTTTTCAGACAAGATTGAGCAGAGCCATGGGTGTTCTGTAGAGTCAGCAAGGGGCAGGTGGAAAGGGGATATTTGGGAAGAATATAACAATCACTCCCCTGCCAACCAGAGTGAGTCTATTTTTTTGCTACTTTTATGGATTTCCATGTAAGATTACATTTGAAGAAACAGGCCCTGTTATAGGAAGAACAGCAGCAGTGATTACAAAAGAGAAAAAACTAACAAAAATCCTTGAAATGCACTGATCTCATAGATTTGTCAATCACATATCCTGAGCATGATAAGGACTAAAAGAGATTTTAAAAATCTCTATCTTCCAGAAGTTTGCTCTCAAGTTGTGGAGAGAGTGACATAAACATGCAAATTACTATCCTATGTGGTAGAGAATAGTCAGTACACCAAGTGATGCTAACCAAAGTACTAGAGTGAATTCAAGACAATGAGAAGACATCTGGTTGTGAGAACAAGCAAGTTTTATGGACTTAGGGTTTCTTCAAGGAGTTCTGAGGGGTTGATGGGATATTGATAGGCACAAATAGGATAGTATATCTGTCAATTCATTTAAAATCGTTTTTGGGATGTCAGTATCTCCTGCATTCTGAACTGTTAATCTAAAAGGAACCGGGCTGTTAATATTTATAGGTATCACCAAATAATTAAGTTGATCAAAACACAAAAAAAGTTCACTTTTTTAACAAACATGCAATAGCACTCATTATTACGCTCAGATGATATACTATACACATTACTGCAGGGTAGCAATAGGGGAAAGCATTCAGGGATTGCTTATGTATTGTGGAGGATCATATACATCAATTTGGAAAGTTTGTACTTATTCTACAAGGCAATAGGAAATTAGGAAATTTTAGTTCAAGAGAGCAATATGTCCAGAATTGGAAAAGAGAAGCAATAATCTGGTTTGGAGGGTTGTGGGAGTATTGGACTGGCAGGAAAAAGAAGCAGGTCCAGAAACAAGTTGGAATACTATTATGACACTCTAAAATAAAATCAAAGAGGACTCTGCCAAGCTGAAAGAAACAAAGTATATGAGATGTGTAGGTACAGAATAGGGCTTGACCAAATTGAATAAATGAGGGAGATGTTAAGAATCAAAAGAGTATCCAAGTACATGAGACTGGATGAATAAATAAAGGATGGGAAAGCCAGAGAGAAGAGGGGAGATCAAATAAGTTTTTGTCCAATGCATCTGAACTTAATTTTCCTGTATTTCATCAACTTTGTACCCGAAACCATCAAAAATTGTAGGTTACTTTAGCAAATGACAGAAATGAGTACACTCAAGAGCCATGGCTAGACTATATCAAATACCAGAACCAAAGCATTTATACTATCCAGTAATAATGAGTACTAAGTCACTGGTCTCTTTCAACACTAACATAAGGCATACATTGTAAAGCACAGTGGATGAGTAAGAATAAAATGAAAACAATCCATTTCTTTACAGAGCCAGCTTTGCAAAAAAACTAAATAAAAAGTCATGCCCACCTCCCCAAAATTTGTCTTACCCTCTCCAGGAGTTTCTCATTCTCCTCTCATGAATCCTCTCCTGTTTCCTATCCCATTATTGTTTTAATCCCAGCAAGAATTAAATAAATAATTTAAAGTATCTACTCCTAAGATAATATTCATATTTAAAGATTCTTGAAACTGGGAAGCCTTTAATCCCCTGAAAATATAGCTCTAATAGTGAGATGACTGCCCTCCAGCATCTTTCCAAAATGCCCTGTAGGCATCTAGATATGACTCTGCCAGTCAGAAAGCTTTTGCAATAATTATAACCTATGGACAGCAAAGATAGAAAAGACAAATGGAGCAATGAACAACATTCAGAAAGCAATGCATGAAGAAATGGAAAAGATAACATAGGTTTTAAAAAAGGTCCACAGGGAACACCAAGGTAGCTCAGTGGTTGAGCATCTGCCTTTGGCTCAGGGTGTGATCCTAGAGTCCCGGAATTGAGTCTCACATCAGGCTCCCCACATGGAGCCTGCTTCTCCCTCTGCCTATGCCTCTGCCTCTCTCACTCTGTGTCTCTCATGAATATATAAATAAAATTTTAAAAACAAAACAAAACAAAACAAAACAGGTCCACACTTGCATGTCATACCAGCACAACAGGAGCCAGGAAAGCCTCAGTGACAGCTCTATATGAATTGGCTATAAGAAGTCTTACCCAACTCAACTGTTTAATCATGATTCTTTGATTCTAGCACTCAGAGCCACTCATTCCACTTAACTGTACTTACAAAAAGGGAATATGCTTATTACATATTTGAAAGTTGCTAAGAGAGTAAATCCTAAGAGTTCTC
Organism: Vulpes lagopus; assembly: GCF_018345385.1. NCBI lineage: Eukaryota > Metazoa > Chordata > Mammalia > Carnivora > Canidae > Vulpes > Vulpes lagopus. The sequence goes on from NC_054833.1 coordinate 5,437,745, forward strand.
ATCACACACATAAAAATTTCTGTAACTATGTATGATGATGGTTGTTAACTAGACTTATTATGGTGATCACTTCATAATACATACAGATATTGAATCATTATGCTATACACCTGAAGCTAATATAATGGTTAGGTGTCAATTATACCTCCATAAAAAATAAATAGTAAGTATTATTTAAAGAATGGGTTTACATTTTGAATAAAGGAAGCAAATCAACCAATACTGTTTTCTTTTTTATGTGTTGTATTCTAGCCAGCATACTGGGTCTCAAAACTTAATCCCCAAATATAGTTTAATAAAAACCACTAAATCCTAAAAGTTGTGGGCAAGTCCTGTACCCTGCTGTTGGTCAATTAACAAATATTTGATGAATTCCCACATTACACAGGCACTGTTGTAGGCATCTGGTTTATATCACTGAACAAGGCAGGCAGACACTTTCCCTCATGGAACTGACATTCTGTCTGATGGAAGACACAGTAGACATGAATGCAAGTGCATTATAGTAAGTTAGCAGGTGATCTATGCTATGGACAAAGAAATAGCAAAGCAAAGTAAGGAATTTAGGAAGTACAGGTGGAAAAAGAGAAGTAATTTTTAAAGACAGGTGTGAACCATTAGGAAGAGCAATGGCTGACTTTCCTACGAAATCATGCAGACTAAGTGTTCTCTCAGACCCCAGCGTCAAGCTCTGTTCTGTTTGGTCAGATTTCCTTCTCTCTTGCATGACTTAAAAAATGTTTCTGAGTCTCTAATCCTTATATGTATTCTCCAAACTCATGAAAACATGACTATTTTACACACCTGCCTTTCTTTATTCGAACTGAAAGAGTTGAGGGTAAACTCCTCCAGATTGAATACCCATGTGTACAGCAAATTTTTAAAAATTTCTGTTCCCTAAATCACTAATCTCAAAATTCTTCTCATTTTATAGTAAAGTACCCTATCAGGACCCCAAATTATATCATTTTAAAATTTTCTGCATCTGTTGTTATTCTAATATATTATGGTATTTAAAACTATGCATACAATATAAATTAAAGGACAATGAGATCAAAATAAATAGAAATGCTGATATTTTCTTCCCAAAGAAATGAGGATATTCACTTTTAAGATCACAGGACTAATAGATTCTGTATGCACACATATAATTATACTACAGTTTAACTATCATAAAAAATAATTCTTTTACATGCAATTCAAATCAAAGTACTCAGAGTGCCACAAGGGGCTGGGAATAATATTACATGTGAATATCTCTCTTCATATGCATATATAAAATTTTGTGGGATCCCTGGGTGGCGCAGCGGTTTGGCGCTTGCCTTTGGCCCAGGGCGCGATCCTCGAGGCCCGGGATCGAATCCCACATCGGGCTCCCGGTGCATGGAGCCTGCTTCTCTCTCTGCCTCTCTCTCTCTGTGTGACCATCATAAATAATAAATAAAAAAGATAATAATCCTGTAGGTAACTGTATATACTCAAGTCTCCCCAGTGGTTGCCAAAAAAGAATCTTATAAAAAAAAAAATTAAAAAAAATAAAATAAAATAAAATTTTGTAAGCTCAATTAAGTAATCACCATTAGCCCCTTTTATTATTACATTAATTAATTCAGTGCTAAATAATAATCCAAATTTTACAATACAATTCTTTTCTATATGGATTTAAATCTCAAGGCATGACAAAAGTAGAACAATGGCCTAGAAGAAAAAACAAAATCTAGTATGTTTATCATTATACATACCAATCTGTATAGAGAATTAATGAAGAAATACAAAACTTAAAATTGGATGACACAGAAAGCATACTCAGAGATGGAAGTGCAATTCTTCTAGAACATTTATTCAAATTCCCACTGCTTCCAAAGGAAGAGGGCTCCACTTCCATTTCTTTCAGCCTGCTACAAAGTTTTCCATTTTCCTCTACAACTGCCTTTATGTAAAAGTCTCCTCTAAAATAAATAAATAAATAAGGGGGGCACTTGATGGGATGAGCACTGGGTGTTATTCTATATGTTGGCAAATTGAACACCAATAAAAAATAAACTTATTTAAAAATAAATAAATAAATAAATAAATAAATAAATAAATAAATATCTCCTCTAGGCCAGCCTGAGTGGCTCAGCAGTTTAGCGCTGCCTTCAGCCCAGGCGGTGATCCTGGAGACCCGGGACTAAGTCCCACATTAGGCTCCCTGCATGGAGCCTGCTTCTCCCTCAGCCTGTGTCTCTGCTTGCTTCTCTCTCTCTCTCTCTCTCTCTCTCATGAATAAATAAATAAAATCTTTAAAAAAGTCTCCTCTAAGACATTATAAAAATATACTTTTTTTTTCTTTTTTTTTTAATTTTTATTTATTTATGATAGTCACAGAGAGAGAGAGAGAGAGGCAGAGACACAGGCGGAGGGAGAAGCAGGCTCCATGCACCGGGAGCCTGATGTGGGATTCGATCCCGGGTCTCCAGGATCGCGCCCTGGGCCAAAGGCAGGCGCCAAACCGCTGCGCCACCCAGGGATCCCGACATTATAAAAATATAAAACAGAACCTAGATTTCTGAATGAGACAAGATAGCATAGGTCTATTTGTGCCCACTCTTTGTCCAGGTAATAACAAGAGGCCACCAAAGGAGATTTGTAAGAGTTGTTAAGAAGACATGGAATTGGTTTGGGACCTGAATACTGGAGAAGCAACACAACAGCATCCAATGAAGGTGACGCATAGTCAGGATTTCCTGATCCCAAACAGCATCGGAAGATAGCTGAGGGAGGGCTATTCCTTCCCCAGATGGAACTCAATGCATACCAGGTCAGTCAGGCCACAGCAACAAGGGGAATGGATTGGAAGAATCTGAGGCTACCACACAGCACAAGCAAGTCTAGCTCTGGAAGGCTCTTTGTCCCCATGGTCCTGTAACTTCCCTCCAGAGGGTACCTATAAAGAATTCCACCACAAGAAGCAGCACAGCCTGAGAAACACTCTCTGTACCCCTCGAGAAAAAGATCCCATCAGGCCAGCACCTGGCCATAGAAGCCTCTGTAAGCCTGAAACTCCTCTACACATTGGGGGCACCAGGCAGACTATGTGGGGAGGACCCCCAAAAGAGACCTAACCACACAAGCAGCAGGACCTAGAAAGTCTCTTTGTCTCTAAAAGTCTAAAACTCCCATCCTCTACCTGGAGACATTGGTGCATCTGGGAGGAACTTTAGGGGGATCATGCCATAATAACTTGGGGCTCAGGAAGCCTTTGTATTCCCATAGGCCCTGTGGGTTTGTTTGTTTGTTTGTTTGTCTTACTTTAAGACAAGCAATGGTCCAGATAGGAGGAACCTATTTTGCTTCCTCAGATAGCATCATTAGGAGCCAATGGGAGCCTAAGAAACATCAGGTAAGGCAAAAAGACTAAAACAACATGGCAAAAGTTTTGAAATTTAAATGCAATGGAAGCACAGCCCATAAAGTAGACCTAAAACTGCATGCTAACTATAAACAGGTTGACTTTCTGCCAGAACAAGATTTAAATAAGATCCAAACGTTTTCTAACATAAGATAAAAATGTCCAAGCAACAAAAGAAAATGACTTGTCATGCCAAGAACCACAACAATAAAACTTTGCATGAGTAAAGACAACCAACCAATGCCAACATTGGAATTAATCAGATATAATTATCTGACAGAGGTTTTAAATCAGCCATTTTATTTTATTTTTTTTATTTTTATTTTTTTATTTATGATAGTCACACACAGAGAGAGAGAGGCAGAGACACAGGCAGAGGGAGAAGCAGGCTCCACGCACTGGGAGCCCGACGTGGGATTCAATCCCGGGTCTCCAGGATTGCGCCCTGGGCCAAAGGCAGGCGCTAAACTGCTGCGCCACCCATGGTTCCCTAAATCAGCCATTTTAAAAAGACTTTGAGATAAATTACAAATTCTCTAGGAACATATAAAAAAACCTTATAGAAGAATAAATAGAAGCTATAAAAAAGAACTAAATGGAAATTGTACAAATGAAAGATACAATAAAAGAAAAAAGAGTAGAAACAACAGAAGATAAGAATCAGTAACTTAAGGACAAGTCAATGGAATTCATGGAATTTGAACAACAGAGAGAAACTTGAAACTGAAAAAGAAATGAATGGAGCCCCAGAGACCTGTGGGACATCAATAAGAAATCTAACATTCATCTCAACATATTCAGAAAAAAGGTAGAAACAGAATAGAGCTGAAAGACTAATCAAAGAAATAATGGCTGAAAGCTTCCTAAATATGGAAAACAACACAAACCTGCAGATTCATAATGCTCAGCAACTCAAAAAAGGATAAATCCAGAGAAATCCACACCAAATCACATCATAATCAAATTTCAGGAAATGAAGGACAAAGAAAAAATATAGAGAGTAACCAAGGAGAAATGATGCATTATCTATAGGGAAACACCAAGTCATACATCAATGGATTTTTCTCGTAAAACTATGAAGGATATGAGGAAATAAGCTATACATGTGGAAAGAACTATCTATCACAAATTTTATATTTGGCTAAATTACCCTTCAGGAATGAAGGGAAAATAAAAGCATTCACAAATGAAGAAGAAAACTAAAAGAATATATCACTAGCAGACCTAATCTTAGGGACTGACTAAAGAATTTCTATAAACAAAAAGGAAGTAATAAAAGAATCTTAGAGGCTCAGGATAAAAGAAAAAAGAAGGTGGAAAGAACTGAGTATGTACAACAGATGGACCTTGTCCTCATGAGACCTATGTATCATATTTATTGATTGAAACAAAAAATATAATACCACATGATATTCACGATAATGGTATTTAAAAGTGGGGAAAACCATAAATGGAAATAAAGTTTCTACATTTCAAATTTTTTTTTTAATTTTTTATTTATTTATGATAGTCACAGAGAGAGAGAGAGAGGCAGAGACACAGGCGGAGGGAGAAGCAGGCTCCATGCACCGGGAGCCCGACGTGGGATTCGATCCCGGGTCTCCAGGATCACGCCCTGGGCCAAAGGCAGGCGCCAAACCGCTGCGCCACCCAGGGATCCCAGTTTCTACATTTCACTATGGTAATACTAATAGGCTGCAATAAGTCATTCATCCATAGATGAATAGATAGATAGATAGATAGATAGATAGATAGATAGATAGACTGACCCAGAAAAAGAAAACACTCAAAAGCACTAGAAATAAATTAACATGTAATCTTAAAAAATGCCCAAGTAACATAAAAAGTCAAGAAAAGAGAAAGATTAATGATAACCAGAAAAACTAAAGAAAGTAAATAATAAAATGGCAGACTTAAACAAGGCATATCAATAATCACCTAAGTAGATTGATTTAAGTAGATAGATTTAAAGACAGATTGGCAGTTAAAAGAGAGAGAGAGAGAGAGAGAGAGAGAGACTGTAACAGTTGATTCAAAGAAACACACTTCAAATGTAATGCCAGAAATATGTTGAAAGTTAAAGGATTAAAAAAAATGTACCATGCAAACAATTTTAAAAAGAAGCAGGAATATTTATATAAATATCTGATAAAAAAAAAAGACTTCAAGGTAAAGAAAATTCCTAGAGACTGGGGCGCCTGGGTGACTCAAGCAGTTGAATGTCTGCCTTTGGCTCAAGTCATGATCCTGGGGTTCCAGGATCGAGTCCTACATCGGGCTCCTGCATGGAGCCTGCTTCTCCTCCCTCTGCCTTTGTCTCTGCCTCTCTCTGTGTCTCTCGTGAATAAATAAATAAAATTTTAAAAAAATTCCTAGGGACAAAGAAAAACATAAGGACATTACATAAGGAAAGAGGATCAATCCAGCATGAAGACATAATAATCCGAAATATATACACATCAAATAACAATGTCTAAAATATATATAAAGCAGAAACTTATAAAGCAGAAAGGAGAAATGAGTAAGTCCACAATCATAGTTTTAGACTCCAACACCTCCTTCTCAGAAACTGATAGAAGAACTACAAGATGGAAAATCAGCAAGGTTATAGAAGATATGAACAATACAATCAAACAGCACCTAAAGGACAGAATTACAACACTCAACAATAACAAAATGTATATTTTTCAAAGTGCCCATAGAACATTAAGATAGAGCATATCTTGAACCATAAAACAATCCTCAACCAATTTTAAAATATAAAATCATAGAATCTGTTCCCTAACTAAACTGCAAAAAAAGCCAAAAAAAAAAGTGCCCAGAAATAACATAAAAATAAAAAGAAAATCTCTAAACATGTATAAATGAAAAACATTTCTAAATGATCCATAAGTCAAAAAGGAAATTTTAACATAATTTTAAAAATAGAAAGAACTTAATAAAAATGAAAGTACACATATCAAAATATGTGAAATGTAGCTAAAGCAGTGCTGAGAGGGAAATTTATAAATTAATGCTTACATCAGGGACATCCGGCTGGCTCAGTTGGTAGAGCATGCAACTCTTAATCTCAAAGTTGTGAGTTCAAGTCCTGTATTGAGTGTAGAGATTACTTAAAAACAAAAACAAAAACAAAAATCTTTAAAAAAAGAAAGAAGGAAATATCTACCTTAAACTAGACCAAAAAAAAAAAAAATAGTGTACAGAAAATCTAACACAAGGAAAAGGAAGGAAATAATAAAAATAACAATAGAAAGCAATGAAATAAAAAACAGTAAAAACAATCTGAAAAGAAACCCAATGAGGCAAAAAGTGGTTCCTTGAAAAAAAAAATCAGTAAGATAGATACATTTCTAGCAAGACTGGAAAAAAAAAGTCACAAATCACCAATATTGGAATGAAATAGAAGAGATATCACTGCAGATCCTATAGTTAATTTTTAAAAAGAACACTACAAATAATTTTATAATCATGAAATTGACAACATAGAAGAAATGATCAGTTTCTTAAAACTCACAAATTGCTGCAACTCAACCAAGGAGAATTAGATCATCTGAATAGTCATATAATGTTTAATGATAATGAAACAGTTATATAAAACTCCTGAAAAAAAATCTTTAGCTAAGTTTTATTTTATTTTAATTTTTTAAGAGATTTTATTTATTTATTAATGAGAGACAGAGAGACAGAGACATAGATAGAAGGAGAAGCAGGTTCCCTGCCTGATGTGGGACTCAATCCCTGGGATCATGACCTGAGCCAAAGGCAGATGCTCAAACACTGAACCACTCAGGTGCCCCAAGCTCAGAAGGTTTTAAAGGAGAATTCTACCAAACAAAGAAGAATTACAATCAATTTTATAGCACTTCTTTTAGAAAATAGAAGAGAAAAAAAACCTTCCCAACTAATTGCCCTATACCAAAAACAAAGGCAGTACCAAAAAAAGGAAACAACAGATCAATATCATTCATAAATTTAGATTTAAAATTCCTCACTCTCACCTAAACCAGCAAAATGAATCTAACTATGTATAAAAATAGATATTGAACTGTTTCTGCTCCCTTCCAAGGTCTGGTTGCACTACCTATCTCTTGAAAGAGTATGCATTAGTCAGTGACAGTCAGTCTGGGCCCTAATATTATCATCATTACAGCAATATGGTGACAAATATTCAAGTCTGTGTCAAATTGTAAACTAACTTTTCCATTAAAGTTAATCTTGCCGAAAGCCATACTCAATGTCTATTAAAAACATATACAGGGATCCCTGGGTGGCGCAGCGGTTTAGCGCCTGCCTTTGCCCCAGGGCGCGATCCTGGAGACCCAGGATCGAATCCCACGTCGGGCTCCTGGTGCATGGAGCCTGCTTCTTCCTCTGCCTATGTCTCTGCCTCTCTCTCTCTCTCTCTCTCTCTCTTTCTCTCTGTGACTATCATAAATAAATAAAAAATTAAAAAAGAAACATATACAACTAGCTATGTATTATAGGATGAAGAAACTATTTCTACAGAATCAAATAATGGATATACTTGATATTCTTTCTTTGCCCCTCTAGACCTGGCCAGTCAGCATTTCTTTGGCTCCCTTTGGCCAATGAGAGACACCAGTAAGACATCAGTCAGTGGAGAAAGAGAGAAGTATCTCTCTGGAAAGCAGCCAGACTTCCTCACTGTAGCCCAGAGCTCTAATCAGAGGCCCTCTGCTACAGTTATTAGCTACCCACAAAACTCTACAAATTCCAAAGTCCACACTCTTTGTTTCTGCAGCCCTAAAAGTGTTAATGCTTCCTTGCTTCTGCCTGTCCCAAAGCTTTTTGTCATTCCTTGGTTAACCTTAACTCTGACTACAACTTCCAACTAGCTGCTTAAACTCTAACTAGCTCATTAAGTTTCCCTTACAGTCCTCATTGAACTATCTTATTTCCTGAAAATGATACACATGGCTACAGAGCTACTAGGTGAAGATAAAAAATCAACTATTCAACACAAAAATCTGTTGCACTGCTATATGCTAATAATGAAGTAGTAGAAATTTTAAAATCTCCCATTTATAATTACACCAAAAAGAATAAAATACCTAGCAAGAAACTTACACCAAAAAGAATAAAATACCTAGCAAGAAACTTACAATGAGGTAAAAGAAAGAAATAGAAGATGACACAAATGGGAAGATATTCCATGCTCATGGATTATAAAAATTAATATTTCTATAATGCCCACACTACCCAGAGGAATAATATTGTTAAAATATCCATATGACCCAAAAGAATCTAGAGAGTTAATGCAATCCCTATCAAAATACCAACAGCATTTTTCACAGAACTAGAACAAATAATCCTAAAATTTGTGTGGAACCACAAAAGACTTCAGGTAAGCAAAACAATCTTGAGAAAGGACAATGAAGGTGGAAGTATCACAGTTCTAGACTGCAAGCCATATTCCAAAGCTGTACTCATCAAAACAGGATGGTATTCACACAAAAACAGACACATAGATCAATAGAATAGAGAGCCCAGAAAGGATCCCACACTTCTATGGGCAATTAATCTATGATAAAGTAGGCAAGAATATACAATGGGGAAGAGACAGTCTCTTCAACAAAGGATTCTGGGAACACTGGACAGGTACAGGCTAAAGAATGAAACTGACTGCTTTCTTATACCACACACAAAATAAACTCAAAATGTATTAAAAACATAAATGTGAAAATTGAAACCATAAAAATCCTAGAAGAAACATAGGCATTAATTTTTTGACACTGGCTACAGAAACATTTTTCCAGATATTTTTCCTAAGGCAAGGGGAACAATTAAACAAAATGGCAATGTATTGAATGGGATAAGAGATTTGTAAAGGATATAACCAATAAGGGGTTAATATCCAAAATATATGAAGAACTTATACAACTCAATAACAAAAGGTCCCAAACAATCTGATTAAAAAATGGGCAGAGGACCTGAACAGACATATTTCCACAGAAGACATAGAGATGGCCAAGAGACACATGAACACATGCTCAACATCAACTAATCAGCAGGGAAATGCCAATCAAAACCACAATGCCATCACCATACAGATGTCAGAATGGTTAGAATCAAAAGATCAAGAAATAACAAGTGTTGTCAAGGATGTGGGGAAAAAGACAACCTTGTGCACTGTTAATGGGGATGCAAATAGGAGCAGCCACTGTGGAAAACAGTATGGAAATTTCAAAAAATTAAAAATAGAATTACCATATAATCCACTAATTCTGCCATTGGACATCTACCCAAAGGAAATAAAAATAGGAATGAGAAAAGATACATGCACCCCTATGTTCATTATGCAGCATTATTAATAGCCAAGATATGGAAGCAACCCACATGTCCATCAGTAGATGAAAGGATTAAGGTGTGGTACACACACACACACACACACACACACACACGCACACACACAGTGGAATATTACTTAACCATATAAAATCATGAGATCTCACCATTTGCAATAACATGGATGGATACAGTGGATACTATGCTTAATGAAGTAAATCAGAGAAAGACAAATACCATATGACTTCACTCATATATAGAATTTAAGAAAAAAAACAAAATAAAAAAGAGAGATACAAACAAAACACAAAGTCTCAAATATAGAGAACAAACTGGTGGTTGCCAGAAGGGAAGTGGTTGGGGATGATGCATGAAAAAGATAAAGAGGATTAAGAGTGCACTTATCATGACGGGCCCTGAGCAATGTATACGATTGTTGAATCATTATATTGTACACCTAAGACTAATATAACCTGCATGTTAATTATACTTCAATTATATGTATATAAAATATATATATATAAATATAAAAAGCCATAAAGAAGTCTTTCCTAATTGGGTGTATCTAGCATTGTGCATGAATGGGGAGATTAAATACTGAAATGACACTAAAATGTGTCAGAGCCCCAACAGTAAGTTCAATTTGCTTCCAATAAAACAAATATCAGAAGCTGAGAGGTCAGCAAACGGCTAAGACAAATTTTTAAATAAAAACCAAGATTTAAAAAAAAAGCTATTCAGATGCTTTTTTTTCACTTTTTTTAAAAGATTTTATTTATTTATGCATGAGAGAGACAGAGAGAGAGAGGCACAGACATAGGCAGAAGGAGAAGAAGGTTCCCCACAAGGAGCCTGATATGGGACTCAATCCTGGACCCCAGTATCACTCCCTGAGTCAAAGAGAGATGGTCAACCACTGAGCCACCCAGGCGTCCCTTTTTCTTAACTTTTTACATAATTTTATAGGTATTTCAACCAATAGTCTTAACATAAAAAAGGAATATCATATCCTAAAAATACCCAGTAGGATTCACCAGATATCTAGAAAAGGAAGGAATCTTGAAAATCAAGTAGACAGTCCTGCTGTTTTAGAATTGTATAAATAAATCCAAGAATGATTACCTCATGTATCTAAACTCATAAAGCTAGATGACAAGAGTAGAGATAGAAACTAAATTTTCTAATTTCAATCCAGTAGAATATCTTATAACCATGCCATCTCTTAAAACTCTACTTTTCACTTAAGCACAGTCTGGAGCATGTACTGCTGCAAATCTAGCTTTTTCTCATAAATCTACGTATCCTTATAACTTTATATATGCTATAAATGCATGTGTGATATGCTTCAGAGGTAACGTTTAATAAACAAATGTCATACCCTAAGTAGCCTGGAAACAAGAATTCCCTTGTAGATACTGACAAAGGTCATGGCTATCAGGGGCTCACCCAATAGCATTTTTGGAGATCACAAAAATAAAAACTGAATAATTTAGTTGTTTCTAAAAAGTGTCATTAATATGAGTCACATCTTGAGTTATATTCCTTCACGTTAATTATCAAATAAATTCTTCTACATGACCATTAAGTTTCCACGAATCCCTAAATATCTGTATTTCTGATGACCAGACTCTTCCTGGCTCATACAATTGTCATCAAAGCTCCTCCAGCCAGGCTTATATGTTATCCATAAACTCAGCCAATTATCACATACCATATGTCAATATTTCTGCTTATATGTCCTAAATGTATTTTTAAACAATTTTTATTTGGAAGCTAACATGACTATCCGACAACATTTAGGAAATCTCTCCTTTCCTTTGGGCTTTATTCCTGTGTTTATAGATGTCCCTTTATAATTGAACATAGAGTGGGAAATGTACTTTTATGGTAGTCATTTTTTTCTGCCCCCCCCCCCATTTTTTCAACTGAAAACAGGAAATGAAAAAAATTTGAGTGATGGAGTTGAACAAACTATAAACTACGTCTATTTCTGGCAGGCAGAGACCTATGTCACAGTCTTCACAGTGGTTGGGGACAAATTCACTGCTTCTGTTTGCCTTTTGCTTAGGCTAGGATTTCACATAGAAGATTTCTCTAACGTGACAGCAAAGTGCACAAAGACAATATAAAGAATAAAGCAGATGCCAACAGCAGGGTGAACCCAAACTAATCGGAAAATATTGCTATAATTTTTCAGCCTTTTTTTTTTCTTTTTCTTAGAGGACTAAGCTTGCTCGTAGTGAAATCTATAGATTTTAAATCCTGTAGACCATCCCAAAGTGAGAAACAAGAACATTCCATTAATACATGGACACCAGGCAGCTATAACTCTGACTGAATGGGAGCTGTTTGTTAGGGGGCAAAGGGAGGCAAGTCTGAGAAAAAAAGTGATTGACCCCTAAAAACAGGTATGTGAATGAAAGTTACAAGAAATCTTTCTGACAGTGTGGGATACTGTTTGTCATCCTGAAAAATCAAGCATCCAAGTGTACTCAATTACCAACTTTGGTATTATTTCAATAAGAAAATAGAGAATAGGGACACATAACTTTTGCTAGGGGGCAGGGGTATGGGGGACTATAAAGGCCTAAAAAAGAAGAGTGCCATGTCCCAGTAAGGGTAGAGAAAGGAAGGCAGCAGGGTGCAAGAGGGGTATTTCACCAGTTTCCCAAGATGGCTGGACCTGGTTCCAAGCCTAGAGAAAAAGAAAAATGCACGTACTCTGCCTACTGCTTCTAAACCCACCTGGCCAAAATTTAGGGGAGCATAGTAAATGCAATCTTTCAGCTTTTGAAACAAAGAAAAGAACTTCTGTAAACTACCACTTGAACTTAACTATCATATTAAATAAACATTGCTTCTATGGCAAAAGAGTTCAAAATGGCTTACAATGAATTTTTCCCAGGTAAGAGATTTCCTAATAGGAGGCAAAGGAAAAAAAAAAAAAAAGATTATCCGAGGAACCAATTTTGATATGTCTAAGAAAACAGACAAGTTTTAAATCTCTCCAAGCCACCAAATCATATATTTTGGGTAAAATAACTTTAATCCAAGATTGTGATGCATTAGCAAAGTCTTTATACCGTATATTAACTTAACCCCATCATTCAACTAGTACCATCCATGTGCATAACTGTATTTTAATGTATGTAACCTGACCCTTTCTTTATCTCAAAAGTGAGGCCAGAGAACTGAGGTTTGAAAAAGGAATTGTTTGAGTTAATCATTTAAAGTGGGATTAGGGGGTAGCCCTGGTGGCTCAGCGGTGGCCCAGGGTGTGATCCTGGAGACCTGGGATCGAGTCCCACGTCAGGCTCCCTGCATGGAGCCTGCTTCTCCCCCTGCCTGTGTCTCTGCTTCTCTCTCTCTTTCTCTGTGTCTCTCATGAATAAATTTCTAAAATCTTTTTTAAAAATGTTTTAAAAAAATGAAATAAAGTGGGATTAGATTTTCTAATTTTAGCAATAATCTCTTTATATATCATAATGGCAATCAGATCACTGACCACCTGAGTTCCCAATTTTTCAAGTATCTTTGGGACTGCCCTGAAATAAATATGTTTTACTTAGTTGTCTGTTTATTCAAGGGTTTATTATTTGTTTCCCCTGACAAAAGTGTAAATTCTATGAGGGCAAGGACTTCAAATTGTTTATCACTATACTTCCAATATCTAGAATAGTCCAAAACAAGGAGGAGTTGTTGATGGAATGAATAAATTATATAATAAATGATTTTCCTATATCCATCTAATGAAAAAAGTACGAATTCTGAAGCTACTAAGGGGATATTTGAATCTGTGGTTAATGTTAGGATAATATCAATTCTAATTACTTTCAGCTATCTTTCAATTGTCAGTAAATCATTAGCTTGTAACTTCACTACCAATATGGTAACCATCTCTGTCTTTACAAAAGCATTCAGGTTCAATAATGCTAATCTAAATATAATCCTAGAAGGTAAATATTAAGGAAAGTAATTCCAAGCCATTAGGTTAACTACAGGCCAACACCATTCAACAGTATCAAGCTCTTGGCTTGAGAATCAAGAAACTAAGATTCTAGTCTAAACATTTACTTACTACTTGTGGGAACTTGTGTAGGCCATTTGACCTCTCTGAGCTAAAGCCTCATCTGTAAAGTATCAAGATCGGATGTGATTGCCAAGACCCTTGCTTGCTTTAAAAGCCTATAAGGGCAATAAATTGAAGTGATTAGCTAGAGGAAAACTGTACTTTGCATATATACACACTAATAACAGAAAACATATATAGTTTTTACTGAGGGCCAGACATTCTTCCAAGCACTTAACATCAATCGACACACAAAATATCCAAATAAGCCTATGAGCTAGCTTTCATCCTCTTTGTTTTAAAGAAAGAGAAACTGAGGCCAAGGCATTAGATCATTTTCTCAAGGTTCAAATAGGTAGATATGCACAGCTAAAGGCACCAGGTGATCTGCACTCTGTCTGCCATCATCCTCTTGTCTACCTCTTCTGACATCTCTATGCTTAAGCTCCCTGGACTTCTCTCTGGACTCTGAGTACACAAACTTGTTCCTGTCTCAGATCCTTTGTCCTAGTTTTGCTCTTTGTTGGAGGGTTCATTCTATGGCTGGTTCCCTTTCTTATTTGGGCCTTATAGCAAAGCTCATTGGACCATCCTGATCCCTCTAACCAAAGTCATCAGGATACATAACCACTTCTCTTTCTTCGCTGTATCTGCATCTGAAATTATCTTCATTGCTTATTAATTCATTCATTGAGTATCTCCTCCTGAAACTAGAAAATAAGTTCCACAAGGGCAAGGATTTTGATTTGTCATCACTGTATCTCCAGCACCTAGAACAATAGTGAGGTCAAAGTAGTTACACTAATTAACTACAGGAAAAACAGACATGGGAATGAATGAAAAACTAATAAAAACGGCATTCCCATATTCATCTTAGGTACTCAAAAGTATGAATTCTAAAGCTACTCCCAGGATACATGGAATCTCTGTTATGCCATTTAAATAAGATTTTCAGACATAGGAGAATTGAGTTTACTGACAATATTTAGTACCCACATTTCACAGAATTTCTGCTTTACTGTCAACTCCTATCAAAATAATTATGTAAACTTTTTTTATTAAGCGAATGTGTTCATTTTTGAGAGGAGTTCAGATCTTTTACTAAATCACCCAAGAAACTGAGCATCAGTGAGTCATCAAAAATGTTAAGCCCACAGAATCTAACACTTCCAAGAAACCTTAAGTTTTATATTAAAATTTATATGCTTGTAGAGCACAGCACAAGTGTTGTGCAGAGATAGAAGCAATAGCAACCATGTCTCATGCCCTCTCTGGGGAAGGTGGTAATATATCATTTTATCAGTACAGGAAAGGGGAACAGTGAACAAGTGTTGAGTGTGGTCTGCTTTTGGGGGAATGGCTTAAAGAACACAAGGAGCCCTAGACTGGAAGGGCATGAAATAAGGAAAGGTCAAAGCTTTCATTGTCCTCAAATTCTCATGCTTACTTCCACCAATTATTCAAGGTAGCTTTAAAAATCCATACAGAATACTAAGAAAAGATAAAAACAAAGTGGATACAAAAAAATGGCATCAAGGGAAAATGATAATAGGAAAAATTCCCAGAGGGCAGGACTAAAATGAATACACAGCTGCCTACAGATCTGTGCCCCTGGACCTTTGCTAGATCACATATTGACTCTACCTTCTCTGGCATCCAGTGCAGGAGGCCTTAGTGGACAGAGCCAGGAAGTCCAGGATTCAGATGTAGCCCAATCAGGTGCATGATTCATAGCATGGATGGGCAATGGAGCCCAGGACAGGCACTGGTTTAAAATCTAAGACAATGTCCTCCCATGGGTCCTCACAAGTGGGTTCCTGGATGGTTCAGTTGGTTAAACATCTGCCTTTGGCTCAGGTCATGATCTCAGGGTCTTGGGATAGAGCCCCACATCAGGCTTCTTGCTCCGCAGGGAGCATGCTTCGCCCTCTCCCTCTGTCTGCTGCTCTACCTGCTTGTGCTCTCTGTCAAATAAGTAAATAAAATCTTTAAAAAAAAAAAAAAAAAGAGGACACTGAGTGACGAAAGAAATCCAACAGCACCCTTACACTAAAGGCAGCAACATGTTTCACGAGACTATTTCATATAAAATTACTCACTGTAGGCTGGGGGCCTTGTACTACAAAAGCAATTCAATGAAAACAATTATTTGAGTGGCCAGCAGTCAATGCCATTCCCAGTGTGACCTCATATATCTCCAACGGGAGGTGTGTCTGTGTGTGAGTAATGTGTGCGCGTGCACACATGTGTTTATAAGTATCTTTTGTTTAAGTGAGTTTTCCACAGAAATGGAGCAGTGGGACCTTAAGGTAGTATTCCCTAACACTTACCTGGAATGCAGCCATCCTGCATAGCGCCTTAGCTTGGAACAATACGTCCAAATTGGGATGGACTAATATTCTTGTAGGAAAGTCAAGGTGTCTGTCCTACAGGCCATACGATGAAGAGAGATGCCCTCAGTCCCTAAGGGAAAAGGCAAGAAGCTGTTCAAGGTATAATTTTGAAAATACAGATGAAGAGACCAAAAGATCCCCAAAGTTCACCAGTAGAAGGTCTACGGTTGAAACAAACTAATCTGAAAATTATATATGCAGGCAAACCAATTATTCATGCCTTTTGGCATTTTTTTTTTTAAGTCTCAGGAAAGCACTTTTGAAATGGTTCATCTTGAATAGCAGGTCATTCTCTGTACAGTATAGGAGAATTGATTGTAAAATATATACCTAGAGAACTAAATAAGTTCATGTACTGCATTTAATCAAAAATTATAAGGGGCACCTGGCTGACTCACTCAGTAGAGCATGCAACTCTTGAGCTCGGGGTTGTGGGCTTCAGCCCCACGTTGGGTTTAGAGATTACTTAAAAACAAAATCTTTTAAAAAACATTATAAGTCAGTTGTACGGTATGGTTAGTTTTTTTAAAAAATGATGACTATTGTTCTAGAGTGGTACACCTGAGCCCCTCTGCTTGTCAAGAAATGATATGGCCAAATGTGTATTCAAGGCATTGCTGGCTCATGGTACTTACAAAGACAATAGATGTACCTCTCTATTCTCTGCTTTGTTGTAATACTGTAGGAAAGCATGTCATTTAATATTTAACATCGATGTTCAATTTCTGCATTCATATCAGTTCACACCTAATACATTAATGTAAATATAGTAATTCTTAAATACTTAATATATATACATACTTTTTTCAAAACAGACCCCCTAAGCTCTTCTGTAGGATTCTGGAGGACACAGTCCTTTATATTATTCTCTTAATGAGGAGTCTTGCAAAAAATTCCTTTCTGGGATTAGTACACAAAATAATTCTACCTCTTGAACAACTGGTCTATTTTTAAACACATAAGCTCTGTGAACTATGGAATTGTCCAGGTTACAATTTTTCAGTTAATTGTTAAAAAGTTTAGTGCTGACATTTTGGTGTATTTATAGCAAGTCTGTTGGTGTTATAACATGCTTTTAATATTTTTGTCACTGTTTCTCTTTGAAAACTTAAATTGTTTTTAATTTACTTTGAGTGATGTTTTGCTATGTTTTCTTGGTGTGTTTTAAGTCTGTTAAATCTACCATAGTGGAATATATAATATGGGATTAAATAGTCTGCTTTATTTAAAAACAAAACAAAATAAAAAACAAAAACAAAAACAAAAGCAAGGGGCTCCTGGCTGGCTCAGCCAGAGGAACATGCAACTCTTGATCTCGAGGTCATGAGTTTGAGCCCCATATTGGGTATAGAGAATACTTAAAAAGATAAAACTTAAGAACAAAAAACAAAATCTGGTGTAGTTTTAAAAGCATATCATTAATAATCTAATTAGTGGAAGATCTGGAGGACAAGAAAATAAATATATTATGGACTTACATTTTGATTACTTTGAAACAGAAATGAAGACAGCCTAATTTCCAAATATCCTTAAAATTTTAAAAACAAAAGTAAACTGATTTCCCTTAAAGTCTTACCTTTTTTGTTATATGTTGGGGGATGAATTGTTTAATGTTGTTTTACCTAAAACTATCAGAGAAAGTCTAATTGTGAAGTAAAACTGGATTCGAAATTTGAGCACATGTAGAACATAACACAGCATTCTAATCATGTGTTAGAGAATTTGCATCCTTTGTGAAAAGTATTTACTATCAGTATCTGAGTTTTTTGCCTTATGTCATGCAGAAATAAATTTCTCCAACTACTATATTCCAAAATTCACCTCAATGGATGTATTGTAATATTACTATATGTTTTGGAAGCCAGTAGGTCACAGAATGAATTTAACAGAATATGAATATAATGATATTTTTTTAAGTCTTCCAATATTTGGTAACTCACAGTGCTCCAGTTCACTCACACTTGGAATATCAAGTATTTAAATAAGCTTAATAGGAACAGAACAAATAAAAATATTTAAGTAACTTCCATGAAAACTTCCATCTCAAATTTCTAGTGTAGCAACTTTTTTAAAAGATTTTATTTATTTATTCATGAGAGACACACACACACAGAGAGAGAGAGAGAGAGAGGCAGAGACACAGGCAGAGGGAGAAGCAGGCTCCATGCAGGGAGCCTGATGTGAACTGGATCCCGGGACTTCATCCCGGACCCCAGGATCACGCCGCCGGGCTGAAAGCAGGCGCTAAACTGCTGATCCACCCAGGGCTTCCTACAACTTTTTTCAAAGTATTTACTATGACATAAATCTTCTATTTTAATACTTTTATAGCAAAAATTTGATGACATTAATGATTTTGTCTAGTTTGATAGTACCCTCAATATCACTTTACGATATTTCTAACTTCCATCCAAAGTTCTTCTTTACTATCAAATACAGTTTCCATACATATTGAAGGCCATATGTCTATATGGAGATATTTTCAGTTCAGAAAATGACTTAAGAAAAAAAGGCAATCTGTGTGTGTGTGTGTGTGTGTGTGTGTGTGTGTGTGTAAATGTCCTTTAAATTCAGAAAGCAAAATAGGGGAACCTGGGTGGCTTGGTTGGTTAAGCATCTGACTCTTGACTTTGGCTCTGGTCATGTTATCTAGTCCCACACTAGGCTCCATGCTCAATGCAGAGTCTGAAATTCCCTCTCTCTCTCTGCCCCTCACCCCCACTCTTCTCTCCATCTCTCTCTCAAATAAATAAATATAGTCTTAAAAGGGCAGGGGAAATAAACATCCAAAGACCCACAAGGCTAAGAGACAGAGGGCACATGCAGTTTCAGTAGTTTTCTTTAATGAACGCTTTGTTGTTTAAACCTATTGAATTATCCAGAGTCTGGACATATTGCTGGACAATCATTACCCAAACAACGTGGAGGAGATGGAAACTGATAAAGGACCAAAGGAAGCAAATGAGAACAAAATGAAATTGAAGGAGAAGATTAACCTGTTACAACAAATATGCTTTAACTTCTAACAAGCACCTGCAGAGCTTTCATACACGATCCCTTCCAATGGTGGAGAGGTGGCACAGAAATATTTTCTTCATTAGCAAAACCAAATTTTAGGCAGCTAATGAGAGTATTCTTTGCAATTTTTGTGGTGACAAGAATAGTGCAGATGGGAGTTTAAGATAATGAAACTAATCTCACAATCACACATAAAAACCAGTCTAGTTTCTGACTCACAGAAGTTTTGTTTTTCTGGTTGTTTGTTCTTTTGTTCTTAATCCTTGAGGTGCCTGAATGGCTCAGGTGACAGAACATGTGACTCCTGATCTCAAGGTTGTGAGTTCAAACCCGATGTTGGGGGTAGAAATACTTAAAAAATAAAATCTTTAAAAATAAATAAATAAATAAATCCTATTGCTTTATTGGGCAATCCTATATAATTGGAATATATAGAGTATATTTGGTCTTTTTGGCTCCAGTAATCAGGAAAATGAATCGATGCAAATGTGTTCATCAGGCCTCAGAAAGTGAACTTACCAAGTGACATATGAAGAGACATTTTGAATGTGACCTGATTCAGGCACTCTTTGTGTATAGTTTAAAAGCACTTTATAGGGATCCCTGGGTGGCGCAGCGGTTTGGCGCCTGCCTTTGGCCCAGGGCGCGATCCTGGAGACCCGGGATCGAATCCCATATTGGGCTCCCGGCGCATGGAGCCTGCTTCTCCCTCTGCCTATGTCTCTGCCTCTCTCTCTTTCTCTCTCTGTGACTATCATAAATAAAATAAAATAAAATAAATAAATAAAATAAAATAAAATAAATAAAATAAAATAAATAAAATAAAATAAATAAAATAAAATAAAATAAAATAAAATTAAAAAAGCACTTTATAAATGAAAAGTATTATTATATTTAGTGTAATCAATATCAGCAAAATCAGTAAGATGAGGAAATAATGGACTTGCTCCAGTGCCATTTAATGTAACTTTCAGTATAAATAGTAAATGAATTTTTCCATCACCTGGAAAACTATGTACTTCTGTCTAGTACCTGACCTAATCACTACAAAACAGTTTATTTTATTGACCTTTAGTAAAAAGCTATGCAACAATCTCAGAACCAACTCTGAAATGAAGAACGAAAGATTAAAAAGTATATTGAAAAGAAAAGAATCTTTCAAACGAGAGCAAAAATGAAAAGCTCCAGCTTTGGTTTGGTTTCTACCTACTGAATCTCCATTATTCTCCGTAGCTCCAAATCTGCAACTAGATAGTTTTCTGAACTCACAGAAATATCCTTGATCTTTTTAGCTCTCTTCTCATTTTCCTGGACTCCACGAGATTCAAGAAAAAGCTCTAAAGATGAAAAGATGTTCATTGTCTTAGCCTTGTCCACAGAGAAATGATAGTTGAGACCTAGAAGAGAGATACTCCCCAGAGAAGGAGGAAAAAAGCAGATGTTCTGGAAGTAGGAATAACACAACATGTGCATTTAAAATAGTGGAAAAAAACAGTAGCGAGATAAGGAGTTGTCCCCAGGAGAGAAGACAACCCAGAATCAATGCCACAAAGGCCAACTGCTTTGAGAAGCAGGGAATGCTCAAAAATGTTGAAATCTACAGAGATGCTATAAAGATGGACAATGAGCAAAGGCCACTATATATGGCTAAAACAATACATTAATAACATTCTAGAAGAGAGTCTCAGTGAAAACATACAGAATGACTTTGGATCATAAGGATATAAAGTAGACATGTAGATGTAAGATATTGACTCTTCATCCTAGAATTGTGGGAGTAAAACAAGTACAGTAGTCCCCCCATTGGTTCCAAGACCCCGGGCGGGGGGGCGGTGCCAGATGCCAGAAACTGCAGATAGTTCAGAATCCTACATACCCTGTTTTTCCTATACATATATACCTATGACAAAGTTTCATTTATCACTTAGGCCAAGTAACAATGACAACAAGTAGAACAATGGTAACAGTATGTTCTAATAAAAGTGACTGTGATCTATCTATCTCTCAAAATATCCTATTGTACTGTACCCAGCCTTATTATGATGAAGTGAGATGATAAACGCCTAAGTGAGGAGATGATGTGAGGAGAATGACGTAAGCATGTGACCTAGCATTAGGCTGCTATTGACCATCTGACAAGAAGTCAGGAGGAGGCTTATCTGCTTCCAGATCATAGTTTACTACCAGTAATTGAAATTGCAGAAAGCAAACCACAGGTAATGGGAGACTACTGTAAAATGCTGGGGCAGAAGCTATGCTGATAAAAACATATCATCATGAGACATGAAATCACATCCCTCCTCAGTGTTGGAAGCATTTATCTTTGCCCTAGATTTATCGGCTATTTATTTATTCACTGACTTTTCATTTCATTACTATTCTAAATATAACACTCTGTGTTACTTAAAAATATACACTGGGACTAATTCACCTAGATATAGTATGAAGTACCAAGTAGTGACACGTTTTAAAAGAGCTCTTGAACTACTTTTATTTAAAGGCAATTCAACGACTGTGACTCTCATAGAGTAAATGCATAGCACAAGTACATGCTAGTTCAGTATTCTTCACAGTTATATGATGCTTTGTAAATTATTGTGCTTTGCATTCTATTTTTAAAATTTAACTCAAGAGTTGTGTATCATTCTATTGGATTACCATAATAAGTTCAAAATGAAATGGAAAGAATACACTACAAATAAAATCCAAAGGATATTAAAAGTCTGTTTAAAAGGCACTGTGCAACACCACAAATTACATCCCTTTGTACTACACTTAGAAATAAAATTAATGAAAGATACTTCCAAAATATCTCTACCAACCCATCTGGTGGTGCCTATTATGTAAACTCATCGTTTCTTATTTCTCCTTGTAGGTATTTTAACTATACAAGAGCCTAAAATTTGGGTGAGTGGCCACTCAGTGACTTCTAAAAAATTAACACATTATTGTTATAAGTGTACATTGATATATAATACCATAAGACAAATGTATTTTATTCAATATTTTATAGTTATGGAGGGGTGGAGAGAGAAGGACATGGTGGCTAGGTAGAAGAAGGCATTGAGAAAGGTAAACTATCAGCTGTTACAGGGAAAGGCAAATTATAGTTGCCCATGACATTTGTCGCTAATTATAACAATCATCTTCCTAGACAACAGGAGGATAATGATACTCAATCAAGAGCAAGTACTCACAATTTCCTCCCCAGGCTCCGCAGCACCATTGGGTTCAGCTCCCGTGTCCTTCTCCAAGTGGCAACCAGATCGTTCTTTCTTGAATTCATTCTAAACCATCCTTTAACCCTTTTTTCTAGCCCATGATCCACGAGTTCTTTGTCTTGGGATTGAGCAATCTGACTGAAAAGTTGACAAAGGAAGAGAGAAAAGAAGGAATCTATTCAAACTAGGAAGATACACACGAAGAACAGCAAAATATAGACATCTAAAAACAATACATACCCATAAGTAAAATATGATGAAAGCACACCTATCAGTTGACTTATGCTGTGTTGAATAATTCTCAAAGTATAATATACAAGAGACTTCTAACCTTTGTCTTGAGCTTAAAAATCTATCTGAAGCCACCCATTTCAATGCCAACCCTTAAATGAAAAAATACATCTGAAAACATAATTATTGAAGACTAAACAAATACTACTATAAATAACATAGTCCCCAATTTTCCACTGCAATTTTCACAAACTGTTATATGTTTGTGAAGTATGTACTCAAAATATGTACTCAATTCTCATGCACTTTCTATAATAAGGGCAATTTTTGAAGTATATAAGCAAATATAAATTAACCAGATACTTTTATAAAGCTGGAAATACCATAATGTATAATCCCATAAATGTATAAATGAGGGAAAAGCTGCGTGCTCTGATGTTGGGTTGATAAAATATAGCTATCACAGACCTCAATCACATCAAGAAATATACAATAAATGCTGACCAGAGGTTTTCATTGTTCAGTGAGGAGAGATCAAGGTGAAGTAAGTTTAAATTGCAGTAGGTGCGATTTTGAGCAAACAAGAAGCAATCTTTGACATGTCAGAAAAATCTACAAAGGGTGGTAATGGATTCAGCTTGATCTGCGAATGAAAGAAACAGCCATTCATTACTGTCGCTGCTATCATATTCAACATGGCCAACACTGGCTCCCTCACCATCATCAGTATCTATATTCAAAATCCCTACACAGTCCCTAATATTATAAACAATTATCACACACTGGATAATTCACTTGCTAAGACATGTTCAAGTAAAGCAATGTTTGGAGGCAGGGATGGATCTAGTTTGTGTGGGACTTGAAGCTTATACATTCTAGGGGGTGGGTCCCACTTTAAGAGAAAAATACAAAATTGTAGATACAAAATTAGGCATAAATATTTGGAATGAAAAAAATTATAACAGATTTTAAAATGTAAAAGCTAACAAATATCAACATTATAGACTCAAGGAAAACAAACATTTTTATTAACAATCTATCAGATCACCACCACAATAACCTTGACCCCCATTTTTTTGGCCTCAATCTCTTTCATTCCCTGTCTTGTAAAGATGCTAGACAACTACTTTAGTCTCTCCTTAAACATGGTTAACAAAAATTTTATTTTCTTTTTATTAATAGTTTAGAAATGACTCTTTTTGTTTTTGGATGCATTATCAGTGATTTCCTTTTTAATTTTGGTTATTTTTGCATTATCTGTAAATAAAGTTTTATTGATAACTTGGGAAAATTTATATTGGGTCTTGTACACATGAGCATAGAATTTAGAACAATTTGCACAGACAAGGTCCTAGGTCTATATATTTATATATTGTAAATTGCATTTTTCCTCCAACAGCCACACAGGTCCATGCTCAGTGCCATAGCACACATTCATATGGCTTTAATACTTCCCATCAAGAAGCATGTGACAAGAGTAGGCACCAGAAGTAATCCCAGAAGTCATTCCTTAAAGCAAGATGACCAGCACTGATTTAACCATACATAAAAGTGACTATGAATCACATAAACAGATGCAAATAAGCCCAAACTAAACATATCCCTGGCTCAGTTTCTTTTTATGCAATCCCCCAAAATATCATTTGACATTAAGAAGTGTTTGGGGCTAATAAACATATTTATTATCTGATGGCATATTATGAACACATGTATATATCAAAATGTATTAAATTATATGCTTGAAATATGTGTGCTTTATCTTATGTCAGTTACAAACTTGATTTTATAAGTAATATATCAGTTCAGATCTAATTAGGGTACAGAAAACACATAGTCATTTGAACAGAGAAGTTTTGATATAAAGAATAATTAACAATTGAGTGGTGTGAGCTCTTCTCCCTCTTGCCTGCAGGATCCCTATATTCTATACAAATGCATGGTAAGACTAATTTAAGAGTCTTTCATAAATAAAGTTGGCATGACTCTAAAAAAGAATAGCTATGATGAAGGGCAACAATAAAGATGTAAGGACAATTTTTTTTAAATATATAAGTTTTAGGGAGAGTATTCAAATAGGAACAAACTTGGAAGTGATGCCCTCCTCAAGGCTGAATGAAGACCTTATTGGAAAAGGTAGTCTTACCACCGACGACATAGCAGAGAAGTTAGCTGGACTGCCTAAACCAGAGATGGTCCATGGGTATTAAGCAATAGGAATGAACGAACGAATGAATGAATGAATGAATGAATGAATGAGTAAATGGCCAACCACCCTTTCCCAGTTGCAGGTGAAACAATGCTGGTGCACAAAAGGAGTCAAGGTGTTGTGGGTACACTCATTGCCGGTGGTGGGGGGGGGGGAGTTGTGTGTGTGTAGCAAGAGGTATGCAGTGTCTTATGTCAGGAGGACTGTGGAGAATGACCCTTTGGGATACAAATGGGAAGAGGCTGGTGGGGTATTGTGCAGAGGAGTTTGGAGTGTTGGAACCCTGTTGACCAAAGGCCTAAGTGACACTTGGAGCACATGGTGTCCATATCAGCAGGGCCACAGTGACTGCAGTGGCCAGGGCAGTGAGTGTTTTGAGGAACTGAGTCCTCTGTGTGTGTTTGCTGGGGCAGTGAGATGCTGACAGCCATGTAGCAGGGGCAGAAAGGCAACACAGCAGCAGACTGGAACTGGTGAGTCTGCAACCATAAAAGAGCTGAAATGTTACCAGATCTATAAACTGGCAAGTTAGCCTGCCACAGATGTCTTTCTATGTGTATGTGTACAGAGGCATAAATATGTGGAGGGGAGGGGTGTTTGTGAGCATGTGAAATCTCTTGTTCAGGGAATAGACCTTTCACACACAGAGCACTGTGTGTCCCTTCCTCATGATTCAATTCTTCCATACGGCGATGCGGTGGAGCATCACATGCTCTATTTCCACATGTGGAAGTTGTTTCAAATGAAAATACAGGGTGATGCAGCGCAGCACATGCACCCTGTGCGTAAAAATGAGCTTTGCACCACAGGAGAGGAACTCTAAAATTAGGAAACTCAAAGTGTATACAGGGCTGCTGGCACACCAGCCATCCTCCCTTTTAGAGACCTTTGCTCCAGAATATAAACAAATCCTCTCTGGAGATCCCCAACTCTGCCCTCTATATAACCACTTGGAATATAAACAAATGTAAACAAAATGGCTCTGGGGAGATAAATCAGTATCTCTCACCGGATATCTCTATCTTTATAGTTCTATTCAGTCATCCTTTAACTCAGGTGCCAGAGTTCTTTGTTCAAAAGCCCTCACTGCAAAAATGTGAAAATATACATAGAAGATTGACTCCCTACAGGAGTCAGAAAGAAAATTCACTCCTCTATAATGTCCTCCAGTGCCTTCTTTTGACAAAGCTTATTATCACACTTGCTGCAAAGAAAAAATGTTTAAAGCTCCATTCTCACAGAGCAGGTAAAGAGTCGACTTTGAGCTGAGATGTAATAAATCCATACCTGGAGCACCTAATAAAAATATTACAAATTTTATGTCTATAAGTTTGAGAACTACATGAAACTGATAAATTCCCTAAAAGACACAAACTGTTAAAAGTCATATAAGAAGAGACAGTCCGTAGAGCCATATATCTATTAGGAAATTTAATTGGCAATTTAAAATCTTCCCACAAAGAAAATTCTATATCTACATGGCTTTATTGGTCAGTGCTTTCAAACACTGAAGGAAGAAATAAACAAACACTTCCCAACTCGTTCTGTGATAATAGCATTATTCTGAATCCAAAATCAAACACATTACAGGAAAAGATAACTACAGACAAGTATCCTTCATGAACATAGATGCAACAAGTTCTTTAACATTTTAGTAAATCAAACCCAACCATGTGTGTGTGTGTGTGTTTGTGTGTACATTGTTTTTAAGATAATACATCATAAGTAACTGGAGCTTATCCCAGAATACCACTCTAGTTTAACATTAAAACTCAATGCCATTTACCATATTAACTGATGAAGACACACACATATAATT
The DNA here is from genome assembly GCF_018345385.1 of Vulpes lagopus. Classification (NCBI taxonomy): domain Eukaryota; kingdom Metazoa; phylum Chordata; class Mammalia; order Carnivora; family Canidae; genus Vulpes; species Vulpes lagopus. The sequence goes on from NC_054833.1 coordinate 5,464,402, forward strand.
TCAATAGATGCAGAAAAAAATCATTTGGCAAAACCCAAATCCATTCCTAGTTTAAAAAAACAAAACAAAACAAAAACTTTTAGGAAAGTAGCACCAAAAGGAAACTTCTTCAAAATAATAGCTACCAAAATAATGTAGTTAACTAATATTTAATGTTAAATATTGAGAAATGGCATTTGCTTTCACTACATCAACTCATCATTTTACTGGAGGTTTAAGCCCGTGTAATAAGATAAGAAAAAATAAATAAAAGTTATCTATATTGGAAAGGAAAAAGTTAAACTACCATTAATCCCAAATGACAAGATCATCTCTGTAGAAAATCCTGTGAAATCTACCCTCAAAAAACTAGAACTAAAAATTGTGTTTAACAAGGTCATGAGATCCATGATGAATACAAAAAAAAAAAATCAATTGTAAATTTATAGACTGATAGTATTCAGAAGTTGACATTGAAACAAGCAATACCACTTAGGCAAGTGTCAAAAACAGAAAATAATTAAATATAAATATGATATGCAAGATATATATGCTGATAAATAAAAGAACTTTGCAGAGAGAAGGTAAAGAACACCTAAGTAAATGAAGAGATGCAATTAGTTCACAAATCAGATAATTCAATAACAATTCAATATCATCAGGTTACCAAATATCCCCAAATTGATTTGGACATTAAATGTACTTCCAATAAAAATCTCAGGAGGCTTTCTTATAGAAATTGACAAATGCATTCTAAAATGTATATGAAAATTCAAAGGTCTAAAACATCCAAAGCTACTTTGGAATAAATAAAAACAAATTCAGAGGATTCATATCGTCTAACTTCAAGACCTATAAAACTATAGGAATCAAGGTAATGTGGAATTAGCAGAGACAGAGAATCATAACATGAAACCAAGCAGTTTATTTCAGAAAGAAACCCATATGCATGTAGTCAAATGCTTTTTAACAAAGTTTTATAGGGGAGAAAGAATAAGAGTTTAATAAACAGTGCTAGAATAATCAGATATCCACACTGCAAAGAATAAAAAATAACTTTGAGCCATATGTAATACCACATTCAAGTTTGTAGAGGAATTACAATGGGAAATAAGACAATATTTTGGGGTGCTGTTACAGTTATTAATTTGGTTTTGGTGAGTTATATCCGTATATCAAAATACAGCAAATTGGGTACTTAAAATATGTGCAGTTTATTAAATATCAGTTATACTTCGATAAAACCACTTTAAAAGCTAGTTATTTATGTCTGCTTAGAAATTAAAGGTCTTTTTGATACATGCATTCACATATATTGAGTGCATATCAGACATATTTAACAGATACTTATATTCATAAAATAGAACTGCTATTGTCATCATTTTTTGTTTCCCATCACAAGTTTACTAAACATTTTATAAAAGATGAAACACCTGTAAATAGTGTTCCAACTGAAAGAGCATTGTTTGGTGGAAATCAAGAAGAGATCTTGTATGCTGGAGCCTATTTTCCATATTGCTTGGCTTCATTTAGTTGGAGAAAATAACAGAGCTGTCTGGCCACCAAAGAAATCCTATCATCACCACAAATGCTTACACAGTTGTTCTGAGGATCAGCTAGGATCTTGACCCCAGTTTCAGAAATGTAAACTCCCATAAATTGATCTGTACTATAAGAACAAATGAAACAGTAGAATAACTCAGACTCGCAACCATAAGGAATTCTAGATAGCATCTAATCAAACCCTTTATACTCTAAGTGAAGAAACTGAGAGATTAAATGACCCGTCCAAGGCTTGGTAATGGCAGAGTCAAATCTAAAATCCCAGAATTCTTGTGACCGAATCCTATGCCTTTTTCTTACCACCCCAGCATTGTCCTTTGAGAACTTTTCCCCCTAAAACACCCATTAATCATATCCATATAGAAAAGCATCTTCTTACACTTTGTTTTATTTAAGTACATTTTTGTTTAATTATAATGAAAAATATCCCTGCAATCTTTATTATTGTCAAACCCATCTGCAGACTCCAGATTTGACCTTTTGGAAAATTAGCTATTTAATTTATACACACTTGGGACAATGTCCCCTGATTTGGTTCCTATTTCCTTGACACTCATTTTTCATTATCCATGGTGAAGACAATAGTCTCTGTCCTTCATCTGGAATAACTGTTTTGAAACCTCTTTTTAAAACAAAAGCACCAGGTTAAGAGTAGTTTCTGTAACAATAGACTCCTTAAATATAAGAAAAATATGCAAAATCCCAGGGACCTCTTAATTATATTGGTACAATCCAGGTAGAATTAATTTTTTATTTAAATATTCCCCTGTTTTCTTTCTGATTTCAAAAGCATTTTATGTTCATTAAAGAAACTGTTGAAGACAGAAAAAAGCTCTAGAAAGATAAAAATTACCCATAAACTAATCAATTAGCTATAGCATTTTTAATAGTTGGCATTTACTCAATTATATAAGTAGAGAGAGATACCTGTAACCAAAGATATTTAACTAAAAAGCTATAGTTAGATCTATAAAGCTAGAAGTCCTATCACATATAATTTTGTATCTTTTTTCAATTAACATATAATCCTTTCCCCATCACTAAAATCATTTGTAATATCATTCAGAAATGCACATTGTTCAACCATACTGCTGTATTATTATTTAATCTTTCTCTTGTTGCTGAACATATATGTACTTTTTAATCTTTTAAGTGAGGCCAATTATGTGCATGTCAATCTTTATTAGCATTTCCAATTTTTTTTTCATAGGATACATTTCTGGACAACATTTTTTAAAGGTTCAAAATTTCCCAGTAATACATGATCATATAAGCTAATTCAAGTCTACATAAAGTTCTTCTTTAAAAAGAATGTGTGCCAAATGTACTTGGAAAGTAAGAATGGAATGCATATAAAATGTCTTTTCCATGCATAAGTAGCTAACAGGAATAGCAGCTAATTTTAAACATTTTGCTTTATTTCCCTTTATAGTAATAGTGGCATAATATTTGCACACAAATTCCCAGTATCTGGACATTATGGTGGATTTGAAACTGAAAAACTGTCATTGGCTAAAAGACTAGTTCCTAGAAGATCTATTTAAGATAAATTTTTAATAAAGGCATAAGCACATGGTGTCACCATGGTGATAAAAGGAAGCTGGGAATACCGTCTGATGGAATATAGGTTGAATAAAAAATAGGTTGGTGATACAGTAGAAGAGGTTCAGCCGAAGAAAGGATCAGAAGCAAAAGCAGAGGGTTTCTCTAATGAAGGGGAAAAAAACATCAAGAATCACAGAGGTATTAGTTTCCAATTAAATCATGTAAATGCCACATTTGGTTTTCTTTTGCAGTTTCTGTCGACTTATTAAACCTCAGGCTAGCTACGCAGTCCATAGTTCATCTTCCTAGCCATCAGTGGGCAAATCTCAAAAACAAGAGACAAAACGATCTCTTCCAAGGATGCTTCTTACAATGTACCGTGTGGCTTTGTTGTTTCTGAACGTTAATTCTATTGGGGCATAGGGATGGAAATGGGGGAGCCCTGCTTCTTCACCTCAAGCTCTTGGCTACACTCAGACATTCTCAAGATATAATGAGACCACTGCCTAAGAAGATAGAACAAAAGAGGGCTTTAAAGAAAAATAATGATTCTTTCCCCCTGCTCATTCCTGGGGCTGAGAATCTGTGGGGATGTTGTTTAGGCATAATTAGCTGGAGAAAATGTTCATTATGGTTTTTTTCTCCCCTTCGAAGAAGAGGAAGAATAGGAAGGTGGCGAGCACACGGGCCTGAGTGCTGTGTCTTTCACTTTATAGAAATCTGTGATCAGGACAAAGGTACTTACAATTTCTCAAAGTCAGCTTCTTCATCTATCAAATGAGGCTAATGCTTCACAGAATTGTTGTCAGGATTAAAGCACCTAATAGAGGACTTAGTGTGTAATGAACACCCAATAAATTATAGTGGGCATTATTATTAGTGTTATGTATGGATTATCCTGGGAGATATGAAAATATTTCCAAAATATTCCAAAACTGATAATCATATGGTACAAAGTGGATCAAAATCTAAGACAGTATGCTAGTTACTAGGGAGAAAACATTTTAAGTCAATACTGTTTTATTTTTCTTGAATATTTCAATTGTGCTTGCTTTAAATACTTCTACCAATACATACAACAACTTGCAGACTGAGGATTCTGCTACAATTACTTTCCAACCCTTGGAATTGTGCTCTCTCAGCCTAAGAAGGAAGTATGCCCAAATTTCTGTTTAAGATGATGAACTAAATCAGTACTTCCCACATTAATGTTCATAGGAAGTCACCTGGGGATCTCACTAAAACACAGATTTGAATTCAGTAGGTACAGGGTGGGTCTTGAGATCCTGTGTCTCTTAACAAGTTTATAGGTGATGCTGATGGGCTGGCCTACACACCACACTCTGAGGTAGGGTCGGGACCAGTGGCTCTCAACTGGGAGTGATCTGGGGCCCCCAGGGGTCATTTGTCAATGCCTGGAGACAGTTTTGGTTGTCACAACTGGGGTGGGGGTGAGGTGCTGCTGGACATTCTATAATGCACAGGACAGTCCCAACCGCGAAGAATTCTTATTGCCTAAAATGTCAACAATATCCAAAACATCAGTCATGCCAAGGCTGAAAAACTGGACTAAACAAATCTATAGATCTGCTCCACTTAACATCAACATATTATCATGAGGAATAAAATATATTGTGTTTTATTCATATCTAGGTCCAAAGGAAGGAAAGAAAAGGAAGGGAGGAAGAAAGAAAGAAACTGAAGGTGGGAGTGGGGTGTGGGGCTGGAAACATTCTAAGTGTGTGTTCAAACCTAAATGATGAACCACAATGAGAGCCACAGAGCCCATAATGGGTCATCCCAACCTGACACACCCCTCAGGGTCAGGGCAGTAGTTCTGACATGTGGGTGGTTTGGAGGCACAGGTCCTGGGCCTAAATGAGGAGCAGGTAGGTATGAGGTCCACGAAGCTGTCTGCCCTGAGTAGACTGAGAAGATACACACACAGCTGCCTGGATATAATAGGAATGTAGTGCCTGATGATCACAGGTGAGGGGCCTAGGTACACCCCCACCTGCAGAGACAAAGGACAAATGCCATGAAAATGACTCTGTAATCTAGGCAGAGGAACATTGTCTCAAACTGCCTTTTCTAAACTGATATTCTCTTCTACTGGGATTTGACAAATTATCATTTCACAAACTAAGTTTTGATTGATAGAATGATATCTACCAACATGTTTACTAATAATTTTTTTCCTAAATTTTCTTTTAGATTCATCAAGGAGTTTATTTTTATAAGTTGCCTTGAAGATTTCACAAAGATATTTTCATTAGCAAAATCGTAATCAACACCAGCTGTATTAAGAATTTAATTGACCCACTTGGGCAATCATTCATGTAACAAAATAATTTATCTTAGGGCAAGAGAGAGATAAAAGACAGAGGTTGGAGTTTAAACAGGAGACAAATCAAAATTACAGAGAGGGTTTATCACTTCTAAATGGTATCAGTAACATTTCTTGGAAAGAAAAAATGAGCTAGTATTCTGAATGCAAAACTGATCTCAGTGGAAACCTGAATGCCATCTTACACTAGGAGACCTTAATCTGATACCCTGGGACTTCCAGTCTATGGCCATACCACCCTGAATGTGCCCTATCTTTTCTGATATCATGGCACTTGTGAGACATCCAAACACAGCAGCCCGAAATCTGGATAACAAGCTCCTTGTCTTAGTTTCTCCAAAAGAAATATGAGGTACATTTCCTGCGCTTTGATGCTTAGTGTTATGAGAGGAATAACAATGAACACATATAACCTAGTAGATTATGGACACGATCAATTACTGAATTTAGGGGAAGCTATATATACATTTTAGTTTTTCACATAAGATCAAAATATTTTCAGAACAGCCTCAGACAGAAAAGGAGAAAACCGATGCAATTCAGAAATCTGGAGACTAATAACTGTGTGTGCGCGCATGTGTGTGTAATCCAAAGTTTGAAGATTGTATCTACATAGATTAACTTCTGTAAGGTCCGGAAAATATGAAAATGTTATCGCCTTTATATACTCTGACCTTTCTCCAATGTCCAAGCCAGTTAATCAGTATTATTAAGCACATATTATGTTGCATAATAGGACTAGGTCTGTAACCAAATGCTATCATGGAAAAAGGCCTAAATTCCTTTTAAATGACACGGAATGAAGGTCTTGGGAGTGAATCATCCCTGATGATTTTTTTAAAAATTCTAATCTACTGAGAGAAAGGGAGTGAAAAGACCTCAGAGAAGCTGTGCCTTCTTCACTTTGTCTTATGTTGTGTAATGGGAATGTAGAAATAGCCTCATTTTAAAATGTTTTATGAGCTTACCCCCATTGGTTAATAACAGTTGTAGGCGGTCTCTGAAATTTATCCAAACTTCCTGAGGAAAGGAAGGCTAATTAAAGTGAAATGTGCCTCCCTTGTCACATAACACTTGCTTTTTCCTTGAAATGGTCAACTTCAAGTCCATGGAAGTCCCAACAAAAACACCTCCCTAACGGGGAGATTTTTCCATGCCCTAGTCAATCTGTGTTTACATCCACCCGTCTATACCTAACTCTCCTATAATTAAATCAAGAGACTTAGGAATCAGTCTTAACAGCTACCCCCAAATCCTAAATGAATTCCTTAAGTGGTCTTTGTAGGAAAATGTGGGGCTTTTTAAAAGGAACGCTCGCAGTTGAGGCAGCCGCACCTTATTTACCAGCCGGGAGCAAAAGCAGGCTTAGAGCTGTGTGTCAACACCGACCATTGTTCCTATTAGGGTACAATTTTCATGATATTTTTTAAGAATGTAAAATAAGGTGAGTTGGAACATGCAATTCTAATTCCTTTCAGGGCTTATCACTCTTCAAACATTCAATAGCCACCCTTAATACCATTACCTCTGGGATAACATTTGAGTAGGGCCCCTGCAATCTAACAACAAGAGACGGCCAGAGCAGGACTGTGGTTTAAAAGCCTGGTTAAAGATTAACACAAACAGTAATAAGAAGGTTCTTTAGGAAAGAATCAGGACAGCTGCAGCTGAATCCCAGCTACCTGCTGAGGGTTGCTAGGCAACATGGGCATACCACTGCCCCAAGGGTGTTTTACTTTACAATTAGGATTTTTGAAGGGGAAGAGGGGGAAGGGGGGGTGATTCCTAGTGAAACTGGTGTAGAGTCATATATATAGATACGTGTTGTTGTGTTATTTTTTTTTTAATAGGAAAATGGTGTCACTCCGTTCGTTCAAAGGTAGAATACTGACGATAAAAGCAGATTTCTTTTTTTGTATGTAACTGACAAAAATCTAGGAATAACATGGAGTTTTAAAAGTGACATTTTGACTCTAAGGGAGGAATTATTTGCAATTTGTTTTGAACAGAAGCTTAGTTCATGTCAGATGTGAACCTCCAGACAATCATTAGTTTAAACTGCCTGCTATGTGTTTAAAAATTTCAGTCAATTTAGAGCTGATCTGAATTGCAAATGTGATGATAATAAGCCATTAGGGAACTGCCTATCTTTTTTTTTTTTCTTCCTTGCACTTACAACCCTCTGCTTTAAGGAGCTCCGACGACACTGAAATATGAAAATATCATTTTAATCATGCGTGTTGTCGACAAACATAGAAAGGCCAGAGACTCAGAAGTGGCATTCAGAGGCTGGAAACAAGAAACTGGGCAAGAAAGAGGAAACAGACATGATCTTTTCTTGAAATCATATACAGTAGTAAGATTTCCCCAAAAAACAAATATTCGATTTTCTTGGTAATGCAACACACATCTCCGAGCCCAACATCTGGATAAAATTTATTTTCTTTGGATTTTGGAATTAGAGAACGTTAGCCCAAACCTTTTATGAGGTCGCTTGGGAAATTAAGAGAAGAGCTTCTACGGTCTAATTTCAGCTTGTAGTACAAATAAGGAGTTTTTAAGAGTGCTCATCAATAAAAATTCTTTAAACAGCACCGAGTGTTAAACTATATGTTGATAAAATGAATTTAAATAAAAAAATTTAAAAATTTTAAAAAGACAAAGAAAACAGAAAATCTAATAATTCTATGGATCTAGAAAAAGAAAATAAACAGACTATTTTGGTTTTCTAAAACGCTACGGCTTTCAGTAGTCTCAAAACCATCAATATCAAGAGGTATTTTATTCTCCCAAAGATGTTCCGGTTCAGAAGCTTACACATTAGCACAAAAATTAGATAATGAAAAATTTCAGTCAATCCTTTGCCAATCTATCAATTGGCAGCTATATACCTAAGAGAAGAGAATGGAATTGAAAAAAAGAGGTGAGCTCCCCACATTTTCAGCACGTAAGACACATTTTCTTCCTTCTTAGATTCCCGTTTATTAAACCATCTGATTTCCAAGCTAAGAAGACCATTACAAGGAAAAGGCTGATAACTGATCAACCAGCCATATGAAATCACTTAGCATAACTCTGTTAGCCTCTATACAACACCCACTTTCTACCCCTCTGAATTCACTAAAATTTGGCACTTGGCTTTGTTTCAATCGTATTAATAGGACCCCAGAAGTTTCATCTCTACCACTTGCCAAAATCTTTGGGAAATATGGAAACTTATGAGTAATGCATTCATGACATATTTTCTCTCAACAAGTTAAATATTTGCTATGATAAAGATAAAGTGTAACATTATTGGCAAATATAGCACAAAATGATAGAATTTGAGACCCAGGGGGAAGATCTTAGTTAGAATTTAACCCCAGTGGGCCTTCATCATCCAGAAAGTCAGGGCTCTGGCCGATCCCAATGTTTGTTTATATCCCCAACAATGAAAGATAAGAGCAGGAACTCTGGTAAATTGGGGAAAGAGGAACCTTCCAAGTGTCAGCTTTTAGGCCCCATCTGGACTCCATAAAAATTAAAATTTTAAAAAAGAAAAAAATTCTCAAAAATAACAGCCCTTCTTTTCCATACAGTGTCACTTCACTTGATTTTAAATTATGCCTGTCTAAAGGATGGTTCTCAAAGGGAGAGGCTCCCGCTGGGTCTCAGCCAGAAATGTGAAGCAGAAATGGAGCCAATCATGCATATGAATGAGGAAAGCGAACCCAAGTCCGAGAAGGGATTTTCCTGAGCCACATGCACCTTGTGCTTAGGCAGTCACCCACTCCCTCACTCAACAAATATTTACTGAACCTCCTTGGTGGACCAAGAATTGTGCTAGGCGCAACTAGGATACAAGGATGAATTAGATGATGGGTCCTGCCCACCTGGAATTTGTCAAGAGAAACAAAGCCTTCACATGAATAAACACGATAGAAGAAGGAGGTGAAAATGTCAAAAGTCAAGCTGTTAGGAGGTAGGCATGGAGGGCCGATTTTGGGGCAGTGTTAATAACCATGCTGCTCAAGGTGCAACTGTTCTCTGCATTTGACAGAGATTGAGCAACTTTCTGTTTTCTAAGCAAAGCTGTTTTAAATCTCCTCAACTCTCTGAAACCTCTAACTCACCACGATTCCCCTCCCTTGCAGTAAATGACCTCAATTCCCATCCTGCAGAGAAAATGGAATCCATCAGCTGGAAACCCACTCAGTTTCCTGCCAGCAGCCTACACACCCAATGGCATCCAAACCCATCACACTCCCTCTTCCCTCCCACAGGCTCCTGGTCCTGTGTATTCTGAAAGGCCAGTGCATCCGTCTCTGCTTTAGATCCCATCAACTTACCACCTCTCTCCTCAGAGCCTTTATTGAATACTTCCTTGACCCTCCCCTGCAACTTCCAATGCTCCTCCTTGCTGCCTACTACTCATTGGCATTTAAAACTATAAAGTGTCTACTATCTTAACAACAACAAAAACAAAAACTCCCTCAAAAATCTCTTTCTCTTTCTATAGATCCTGTACTCTCTGCTCTGTCTTCTATGGTCACCCCTTGTCCTGTGTACTGATTTCAACAAAGTCAATTAAAAGGAAATAAAATTTTAAAATCCACTTCTCAGTGGCTCTAGCCACAACTCAAGTGGCTCATGGTGACCATGGAGAAGGGTATAAACTTAGACCTCTCCAACGTCGCATATGCTCTATTACTAGATTTTGCTTTCTTTCCATTCTTCCTCCCTTTTTAGCCAAACTACACTGGGGACTTCCTCTGTGCTGACATACTCTTACCCCCTCTTTACTCTTCAACTCACAGCAATCTGACTTGTCCCTGCTCCTGCACTGAAGCTGCTCCTGCCAATGTCATCAACCCCTCATGCAACTCAAAAGCAGAGACATGACCAGGATCTTCACTGTCTTGACTAATCTGTAGCTATCGGATACCAAGGACAATTATCTAAGAAAGTCTCATTCATTTTTTTATTGGACCCCACACTCTGGCTTTTCCCTCACTTCTTTGACTGCCCCTTCCTAGTCTCCTTCAAGAACTTTGCTTGCTCTGCCCACCGCATAAATGCCTTTGTTCCTTGGACCTGTCTCAAGGGCTCTACTCTCTTGCCTTTCCAGTTTTTCCCTGGATGACCTCACCCCCTCCCATGTCCTTCAATGACCATCTATATACCCCTATTATTGCCACACAGAGACTTCTCCACTGAGCTACAAACCATATACACACTCCAGTAAGCTACACACACATAGACACACACCATGGGGCATTTGAATCTCTTATTCAGTATGGCTCAAATTAAGTTTATCTCCCACATGCCACTGCTCAGATATGTCCCTCTTCCTTTGAAACCTCCAGCATTGAGTGGTGTCACTTTACCCATGGTAAAATCCAGGACTTCATTCTTGCACACAACCACTCACAGTTCCAGTTATTTTTTTCCTTTTGTCTATGCATTCCTCCTCATCCCTAATTCATCCTACCCTCCCCTCTCACCCAAATTACTATACAGTCTCCCTGTGAGCCACCCTTCTGTCTTGTCTTCTTCCAAACTACATTTCCCACTGGGGTCAAAATTATCTTTAAAACAAACCAAACAAATAATAAAAAAAAAAAATCAGCTTGACTCTAGCTTCCCTACAAGCCCTCAATGGTTTCTAGTTACCCTTAGGATAAAGTCCAAGTGCTTTACAGGATCAGGGAGTCCCTGCTGCCCTCTCTCTCTCCTCTAGGGCACACTAAACTCAAACTACACCTAACCACCGGTTGATGTTCCATGGGCTACATGCTGTGAGCAAACGCCTTCACCTTGGGTCTTTGACTGGAGTACTATTACCACACATAATCCCTTAACTTTGCTTAACACCTCAAGGTCTCATTTCTGATATTATTTCTCTGAGGAAACCTGCCCAACCCCATAAGTCTAGGATAGGGGTCCTACCATTATGATATCTTTTGCTGAACAATAAAACACCTCAAATGTAATGGCTTATACCTCCAATTTATTTGGCCCAAGTATTCAAGAAGGGCTCATCAGGGTAGTGTTGGCTCAGGAACCTTCCTATGGTTTCAGTTAGAAGGTAGCTATTGCTGGAAAAGCAGCAGGGACACAGCTATGTAGGGACTGGCCAGACATCTCTCATGCTGTCCATAAAGTCTCGAGAGCTCTCAGTGTGGTCTCTCTATTTGAGTTAGTTTGAGCTTCCTCACAGCAGGCATGCCTTGGGACAGATGGACCCTTTATACAGCAGCTGAAGACTTCAAGGGGAGAAGTTCCGGCAAGCAAGGTGGAAGCCATGATGCCCTTCAGGGCCTCACCTCAGGACTCATGATACCACCATCATAAGCCAGCCCAGACTCAAGGAGGAGAAGCACAGATGTCAGCCCTTTAATGCAAGGTCACACTGGTATCAAGGTCACACTGTAGGTAAACAAGCACAATGGAGGACATTGTTGCTGTTTCTTTAAAAAATGCAATCTGCCACACTTGCCTACATTTGTTCTACAACACTCAGTATTCTTATCAAAGTACTAACACTCTGCTGCAATTGTTTGCCTATGGGTATTTTGAGTCACTACTATGAGGTACCATCATTTTACAGCTGAGTACTGAGGCTCAGAAAGGTGAGGTAATTTGACAGAGATCCCCTCTCCCCCTCTCCAATAAGTGAAGTCACAGAATCTGGACTGGGGCTCAAGACTTTTGGAGCATTCTGTCTAAATCACATTGTTCTCTAAATAGCTTGATCCACTCTTCAACCTTTGGAATATGACACCTATGTTCATACCCCACCCCTAATAGAATCAGATGATCATTAAAATTGAGGAGCACAGGTTTAATGAGCCTGGTACCCAGAAGCTCCCTGCTATTTGTAAGGACATACAGTGTGATCACAAAATCAAAGGCAAGGCTGATCTGCCACACTTAGTGCTATAGCACTGCTAGGACATCAGCTTCTGGATGAATCCACATGGATGCTGTGCATTAATAGACATCACTATTTTCACATATTCCCTTACCTTCATTTCTACCATAAGATCACATTTTAAGTGCTAAGAGTTGTGAGGGCTCTAAGTCTGTACTTGCCTAGGGTACCACTAAAGGCTTATCCTTTGTCTAGTACATTCCCTGCTACAATTTCAGAATTCCTGGGGTCACAGAAACTGATCCTCTTGGCAGCTTGCTTATTGCCCTGCCCAGGGAGGGAGAAGCACAGAGGTACCTCTCAACCCAAACTCAGAAACCATGGACTTCAGGAGAGCAGGCTTGCTGCCTTGGCTGTCTCCAGCCACGTCTCACTGCAATGTATGAAGCAAGCCCTTTGTCATGGCCACCCCTTACCTCCTACTAATGGGGCCACTCGGATGCTCATCTCTAAAATTCACAGTTCCATAACCTACAACCAAAAAATATCTTCTTAATTAATTTAAGATGTGGAGTTTTATCCAGTTTGGGTTAGTATGGCCAGGAGAAAGTAATTTGTCTCCTTCTGAAGAGATTTAGTCCCTCCTTCTTCATCTTCCCCATGTCCTAGAGCCTTAGATTTTTTTTTTAAACTCATTATTAAATATAGTTGACACGCAAGGTCATAGAAGTTTCTGGTGTACAACATAGTAATGGGACACTCACAGTTTAGCACAAGAAGTGTAGTCATGACACAATGTTATTCACTATATTCCCTATGATGTACTTTTCATCTCTGTGACCTATTTATTTTATAACTGGAAGTTTGTACTTCTTAATCCCCTTCACCTATTTCACCCATCCCCACCCCCACCAATAGCCATCAGTTTGCTCTCTGTATTTAAGAATCCAATTTAGACATTCTTTTAATTCTACATGCAAATGGAATCATACATTTTTATCTTTTTCTGACATATTTCACCTACCCCATACTTTAGAATTCCTAGCCTCCTCCACTCCAGACATACATCTATTATTGAAGAAGTTCCTCTGCCTAGTCTGTGCCTAACTTAGCCACTATCCCAAGGACTGTTGACACTGGGAATTATATGCCATAGTCCAAAGAGACAATCACCCTTAATAATATAAACTCGTATTTAAAAAAAAATATATATATATATATATTTACCCACATCACTCCCATTGTGCTGACTACTATAAAACAAAACCGAAAATAGTAGGTACTGATGAGAATGTGGAGCAATTGGAACCCTTGTGTGCTGCTGGTGCCAATGTAAAATGGCTCAGCTGCTATGGAAAAGAAAGTATGGTAGTGACTCAAATCTTTAAAGATAGAATTAGTGCGGTATCCAGGATTTCTACTTCTGAATATATGCTTCGCTTGTGTGCTCTTGTTCATAGCAACTTACTCACAATAGTGAAAATATGGAAGCAACCAAGTTTCCATGGACAGTTGGATGGAAGACTAAATGTGCTATGTACATACCACATGAATAGGCCTTGAGGACATTCTGGAGATGGATGGTGGCAGTGGTTGCAAAACCTGTCAATGTATTTAATAACACTGAACTGTGTACTTGAAAATAGTTAAGACAGAAAAAAAGTAGGTAAGATGGTAAATTTTATGTTGTGTGCAATTTACCACAATTCACACACACACACATACACACACACACACACACACACACACACACACGGGGTGGGGAGGGAAAATACAGATAGAGTTCTGGGCTTAGCTCTGGGTTAAGCATTTTCCTTGAGTTGCTTCACATAATTCTCACAACAACCCTAAGAGACAATACTATTATCACCATTTCATAGATGCGTAAGTGGAAGATTTAAGTGATTAAATGATTTATTCAGGGTTATGCAAACTGGAAGCAGGCGCATCACGATGCAAACCCAGGTCCTCTAGCACTAAAACTCACAATACCCACCATTATATTTTAATACTTTGTGACCCGGACTATTCAGTGTTATCAAATGTCATCGTGTTACACTTAGCAAACTAAGACCATTAGCCATTCAAATTTGCTATAGTTCCTCCATAACCTTGGACGAGTAGTAGGGCATTGTAGTAGGGCAAATATGTAGAGTTGAACTACGTATTTTTTTTAAACACAGAATGTTTTCCACTAACTCAAACTTTTCTCTATTACCTAACATTCAATGGACACAATGGATTCCTATTCTTAAATTTGGCTTTGGCCTCAAGTAACCTTTCATATATTAACACAGCCTTGTTATCATCATTAAGGCAACATGTGTGTTTTGAAAATCACCTTTCAAAGAAAATATTTTTATCAGTTATCTCACCAGTGGAATTAGCAAGCAGGACGAATGAACTCTTAGTTTAAACATTTCCTAAATCTCTAATTCTATTCTACAACTGCATTATGATGAGAAGGCTCATCAGAAAGATTAAGAGACTGGACATAATTAAGAATCTAATTCAGAGAGGCAAGAAGTTTCCTCAATGTCCCACTATAGCCTCCTAGGTCTTGCCTTAGAAATTCAGCCTCTTAAATATTACTTTTTGCATAACATACTCATGACAGCATTTATTATTAATGATCATCTGTGAGTTATGAAGGATAAAGTCATGTGAATGGAATCCAAACGTCAAACAACAGCCTCTCAGAAGCAACTGAACCTCATCCAACTGTAGGATAACTTTGGGAATGAGCTAACAAGTAATGCTGAGGAAAATGCTCTGGGTGAGCTAGTGATTTAATCTCTAAGAATCACCACAAAAATGTAAATGGTGAAGAGAAGACAAAATGGTCACAGTATTAAAAAGTCACCACAGTCAATCTCACAATAGGTCACCTGTATGTAGAACCCTGAGCTTTCAATCAGATGAATTCTGAAGGCTTGGAGGCAAATTTCTTCATCTAACATTTCCTGGCTCCTTGGTGTTGGCAAACACAGTCAGGTTTGTGAGGGGTCAGATGTGTTGAACTCCTGTCAAACTTTCCAGGGTGGGTAAAAGTCAATAATTTTAATCTTAATCCTGAGGACATGGTGTGTTCAAGTTAGAAATCTACACCATATGTTCATGATGCGATTTCACAGAAGTCCTTAGGTTTCTCCATAGGAGCTCTGTGAGATTTCCAAATTTCCTTGGCCTCAGGGGTTTAACCATTACAGTTATAAGTAAGAATATCGTTGGTAAAACAACAACAATGACAAACAACAACAACAAACAATGATCCTTGTTGAGAATCTAGTATATGCCAGGCACTTCTACGTGCAGTACCTCATTTAAATTCTCATTACTAACCAGCAAATTGGATGGCACGGTCCCCATTACTCAGATACTGAACCACAGATGGATAAATGACTTTCTCAAATGTGTCCAGCTGGTATATGACCTCAGTGGAGTATATCTGACTCCAAAACTCATATCCTTTTACTACATCACCTGGTTTCTTTTTAGATCTATGAATTGATAGGTATTCTGTTCAAAATATGGAATATGCCCTTGTTTAGAAGGAAATGAAGCCCAGCAACATGTTTTCTGTTACTGAGCCAATGTCCCAGCTGACCTTGCCAGCTGCAGTGATATCATAATGTTAGTATCCCCTATAGAAAGAGCTCTTTATGTGAGTCCTTTAAAACTGTAGACTAGTCATTCTGAAAAAGTCAAGCAGCCTGAATTTATGCCCATAAGGGTTGTTTTTTTTTTATACTCATTACTTATGCCCTTTACTTTTTAAACTGAACTTGTCAAGCCATTTTTGCAAGTATTCAGAACATTGCCACCCATTTAGTCCTTTCTAGAATATAAATTCAGAACTACTTCTATGGAACTAGAACATGCTCATTTTGATAACATTCAGAAAATTTAAAATTAAAACAGAAAGATGATGCTAAATGATCAAAAAGGCAAGAAAAAAATCACCAGGGCTAAGATGACTCCCTGTGACCCACCAACTCCACAGCTGTATACTCAATGAAGTTTCTGTTTCTCTGTTATCTTAAGAAGATGCAAATTTGACTCTCTTGGAAGATATGAACAAAGTCAGTTGCAAACCTCCATGTAATAAAATACATTATTACCGATGAATTATCAAAGAAAAAAATGAAAATGATAAAAGAAGCAAAAAATAATGTTTTTGTTTGTACTCTGTGCCAAATGTGTCAGGTGTTTTCATGGAGAGATCTCTTTCCTCATACAACTTAATAAAATGGATTTTTTCCCCTCATTTTATAGATGGCATCAGAGGCCTTAACGAGGTCATATATCTTGCCCAAGGTTACATAGGGAGTAAATGGAAAACATACAATCAGAATTAAGCTCTAACTCCAAAACTCATTCCTTTTTCATTTTATTAAACTGCCACCTTTAATTTTAAAATACATATGGAAGTAGTCACTTAACTATATTTCCATCTCCGGATAACTATTGTGGGGAATTCTTATAGGGTAATTCATACAGCAGAACTTGCCAAGTAAACACATTTTTAATGATGATGACCAAAGCACACTCATGCAGTCATTTAAACAGGTGAGGTGATCATTATATTTCTCCCGTTTAAACAAAGTTTCCATTCATTTAAGAAATATAACATAGCAGGATGCATGTTAGGAAGAGATAAGACATGCTCAGAGCCAATATCCGATGGGGTGAGGCAGAGGCCTATGATGTGAGGGGGAAGACAGTGATGCAAAATGCATTTTATCTCAAAGAAGCATATGCCTTGAGGTTCTTTCATTGAAAGCATTAAAGTTCAAGAAAAAAACTAGAGTCTCCCCCTTATTTTCCTCATCAACACAAAATGATTTATCTTCCTAACCTTATATCATAAATAGAAAACGTTTGCAAAATAACTGTGCAAATAACTATTGCAAATAAGTTAGTGACAGATTATCTATTTAACCTCCATGATGTCATTAATATTGAATAACATCACATAGTCATTTGAATCAGTTATCATTTAAGTTAAACATATTGACATCCTTCATGATTTTGCATTTTCCCTTTTGTAAGAGAGAAGCACCCGTTCAAAAACTAGAATGATAAACACAAGACAGACCACACTAAGAAAACAAGTGGGTCCCAGAGTCTGTGAAAACTCACAGGCTCACCCTCCTGCTTCCATTCCTTCTCCTGCCCATTTGGAAGCTCCAGCTTTCCCATCCCATGGCTGTTTCCTTCCCCCCCAAATATGCCACAGTCTGGCTTAGTGTGAAAACTGAACCCAAAGCCACTGGCACAGGGTGATGGTCAACAGGGAAAGGCTACATGCCTCCTCATTCTTGATTTTCTCACTCCTTTTGAATGTGCTCTTGCCAGGAAGCAGGACACATAAAATCCTATTGAGGACTGCCATCTTTTCCCTGCGAGGGTCTTCCCACCCTTCTCTGGCCCTGACACGGAGAGCTGATTAGCTGAGATGCCCCCCTGCCCCAGTACACTCAAACCCCCAGCTCCTTCTCAGTGGCCATGCTTTTCTTCTTGTCCTCTCATGCCTCAGACAATTGGTTAATTCCTCTTACTCATCCGTCTTCTATTGCCAGGCAGCTTTGGCTCACATGAATATAGTTCTTCTGTTCAACCAGATTTTGGTCACTCCATTCACCATGACGTGCAGCTTGGGCTGTCCCAGCTTCTGCCAGCAGAGCTGGTTATAAGAAGCGTTCATTTATGTCTGTTGCTGAGCAGTACTCCACACTCTTACATGGAAACTCCTATTATTTGATTTAGTGAGGAGTTTTTCAAGCCTCCTGTTGCAACTGGCTGGAAAACTCTGGACTAATGTCTCTGGGATTGTTGTTACACATCCTCCTCTTAGGTCTGGGATTTTGGCTTCATGTTCTATCCACAGATACCTCATAGAATATTCTTGAGTCCTTTGCACACTTTTAAGGTGAAATAATGCCAAATAATATTCATTTTCCCCAATGTGCTTTCAATAGCATGTGTCAAATTAGAGCATGAAAATCTGCCATACAGCTAAAAGATGATTATTGGGGAAAAAAATGTTGAAAGACATTGTACCATTCTGCCAATCTATGGTGGAGTTTTTTTTGGCATTGGGTATGTATCAGAATCATCTATGGGGCTTTTAAAAAAATATAGCCATGCTGGCCCCAGTATGTCTGTGCCCCTTCCCAAAAGATCAGACTGCTATTCATGATTTTCCCATGATCCTGCTGCAACAGTATTATAAGGTTTATTCTGAGGCTTTTATAGGAATGTGCATAGTAAAAACCTTAACCATCTCCCCTGTTTGAGTAATTTAAAGGAGTATAACCTTAAAGAAATGTTACAGTGTCTGTGAGATTGGTTCACATTCCAACCATGTATGCCTCCCTACTGGAGTCCAGTTTAAGAATTCCAGGAGGTAATTGGGTAAATGGGATGAACATCCACGTAAATAAGATTGCTATTAGGATCTGCAATGCTCCTACATTTCTATGACCCTGTGATGAAGTAATTTGCCTTTCTGATAAAAGTGCTGTTCCCTTATAGGTCATTGCTTTAGTTATGCTGGAATCTTCCTGGTTGTAAAAATCAGAGATAGGCCTAAGCTAGCTCAAAGATGGATATATAATGTATGGCTCAATGAGACAGATAAGAAACTCCAAAAAAGATCTATGCAATTCACACTAAAGATTAGAACAGAATGCTATCCATGCTATTCATATTTTTAAAGGGTGGAATAGGTGTTGCCATGATGGTTCTTGAATCCATCTCCTTAGAAAAGGGTTGGAATTGTGGTCTAGTCAGGAAAGCAGAAATTACTCTAGGTATTTCAGTATGAGGAATTTAGTAGAGGAACTGGTTTCCCAAATGATGAAAGAGGTGAGAAGTCCATCAGGGGTAATAGAGCTCATTAAAACAGCTAAAATCTGCTGTCATCCTGAGGGTTGAAGAGGCAAAGGGATGTCCAGGGTTACTAGACTCCACAAAGGACAGCTATGTGGAGGAAAATGCAACTATGGATGGAAAGCCTGACTAATGGAAGCTGAGACCATTGATGAAGGAGCTTTCAGACAGAGCTGGAATCATGAAGGTAAAATAGTCTCTGCCTGAGACACCAACGAAGATGGGAAGAGAGGGACAAATATGGAGGCTTTTCCCTTCTTCCTGAAATCGAATTTCTCACCAGTGCCTCCCATTGGCTTAACAGAACCAGTAGCTAATGCTACAGATCAATGCAGAAGCAGCACAGGGAGTGGATCTAAGAGTAAAGGGGTAAATTTCAGTACAAAGGGCATCTGTACATCCCATGCCCATCACGCCACCATTCCTGATTCATTGTCTCTCTGTCTTTGCTTTACCTTCTATTTCTAACTTCCCTTTGTATGCTATGAATTGAAAGCCACCAAAACAAAGGGTATGTTTGGATTGATGTTCCCTGCTCAAATGAAAGTAGCGTTACTAAGGAGAGTTCTCATAGCAGGCCAGCCCTCTTCACCACTACCTCTGATTCAGCCACTGATCCAATCAGCTGTAGATTTCTTAGTAAAGTCACTTGTACAAAGCAAAACAACTAATACAAAAGGAGACATCTGCAGCTAATTTTCTCAGGAGAGTTATATATCACATATACGAAGCACACTGAGGGTTTTTTTTTTTGGGGGGGGGGTGTTGTTTGTTTGTTTGTTTGTTTTCCAGAAATGGTCAGTGTTATGGGCTAAATGGTGTCCTCCCAAAATTTATATGTTGAAGTTCTTAACCCCCAGGACCTAAGAATGTGACTGTATTTTAGAATAGGGTATTTAAAGAGGTAATTCAATTAAAATGGGGTCATTAGGGTAGGCCCTAATCCAATATGAGTGGGGTTCTTCTAAGAAGAGATGAGGACACACACAGAGATTACCATGTGAAGACATAGGGAGAAGACACCACCCATAAGCTCAGAGGGAGGCCTCAGGAGAAACCAATCCTGCCAAAACCCTTGATATTCCACTGCTAATTTCTGAATTGTGAGAAAATTAACATCTGCTATTAGAGCCACCCAGACTGTGGTGCTTTGTTATAGTAGCTCTAGCAAAGTAATAATAGCGAATATAGTAGGTTGAACTACATGTATAGATCTGCTTCTGAAGATTCTGAAGTCCAATGGTGTGTTCCATATACTTAGTGATGACTGTTTCAGTTGCTAGTCATCATTAACATTGGTCTTTGTGTTAGTTAGCTAGGCCTTTTCCTCTGTGTGCACATCACAGAGAAAGATCTCTTCCTCTTCTTATAAGGACACCAGACACATTGGATTAAGGCCAACCACATGACGTCATTTAACCTTAATTATCTCCCTAAAGGGTTTATCTCTAAAAACAGTCATATGGAGGGTTAGGACTTCAAAACCTGAATTTTGCAGGGACACAATTCAATCCATACCACTCTTTAAACACTTAGTCTATTCCACTTGTAGTTGTAACAGTTGAAGATATTCCCATTTGGGCAGTAAAGAACTGGTCTAGAAACCTAGCCCAGATACCTCTCCTGAGTGCCATGAAGTTGATCACAAACACTGTGACTATTCCTCTCCTCTTAAACCAAATCCTTATCTCACCAAGTTATTGTAGAAATCTAATTATGTTGTTGGTAAGCATATTTTATGAATACTAGAGTGTTCTTGCCAATATCTTCATTATTATCCATGTACCTCTCAATTCTTACCTGTTCTTATCTAGAACCACATCTATCTTTCTAGTCATCTTTCAGACAAACACCAGGTCTAGCCTATTTTCCTCATAGACATACTGCCTCAATTAACATTTCCCATGATGCCTGGGTCTTGCTTTCCCTTGCTTCCTATAATCTCCAAGGTCATGGCCATTCATAGTTTCCTCTTCTATAAAATGGGGATAATAATACTATCTACCCTCATATGGGTGTTGTGAGGATTAAATGAGTCAATAGCTATGGCGCAGACAAAACGATGTCTCATATGTATTAATCACTGTAATTGTTTGCTATTGTTAACATCACTATCATCATTATCAGAATTATAGATAATTGATCATTTTTCCTATATGAGAAGCTGTTGCTTCCCTGATTCCCCTTCGCTCAACTACTGGAGGTGATAGCTACGAAAGTTTCCTGCTCACCACCTTCTCCAGAAGACTGTCCTTGGCTGCCTCTCCTGAGGATGTCTGGGGTGTCGTGCCACCTTTCCCTGGAGGTAACTCATAGCCAGCGACTGACCAGTGCAATAATAGGTAAAATAGCCCAGTCCCCAATTCTCCGTGTAGGACAAACTCTGCTATATGATTCGTTCTCCAGGTTCTGCAATGATAACAATCTGAGGCTAAATGTTTTCTCAAACCACACATTCATCTATCTGGTATCTCTTATTCCCTTGAAGGGATTTCTGAAAACATCACTCCAATTATTCACTTGCAGGAGAACTCTTTGGACGTGGAATCTATGAATCCAACCTAAAGGACTCGCCTAAGCAGATAGTGTATTTTACACTTAAACTATGCCACATATATTTTCTCTTCTCTGCCATGATATCAAACTTCATCCCACTCTCCTGTTAGGTGTTTAATATTTTCTGGTTGATCAGTTGAAATACTGGCAACCAAATATCTACAGGAGGAAAGCTTACTAATTTGTTTTCAAGACCAAGAAACCAAGAATGTAGATGCAAAATACAGAAACCATGCAATTGGAAAACCAGCTCATCTGTCTTAACAACAAATGTAAATCACAATTAGTTGGGAGCAGTGATTTGTATTGAATGTGAGCACTGCCAAAATGATAGGATCAACTGTGTCATTTGGAAACTGCATATACACCCAGAAAGCATGTGAGGAATATTGTCATTGAATACTGTCATATGCTTTGTGGATAACTTGTGTCATCCTAGTGACAGAAAATCCTACAGAAACGGCCTCTGAGGAAGGCAGAGGACAGGTCTTTATCTTTTCAGTCCTCCTGAGATTGCAGGAACAAGTTTCAATTAGAGGCAATAAAAGAATGAGAGCATCCTGCACTGCTGTGAACAACCAGAAGTTTTTACCTTATTTCACATTATGTTTCATATCATAGTAAAAGAAAAACTCAATGTGATCCACAGATATAGAGAGTCATGTACATCTATGACAGATTTGCTCTGCCTATCTCACAGTTATGACCACATGAAGTAATATATGAAAGCATATTATAAGCAGCAGTGCACAATATGATTATGTGGTCCTAAATTATTATTATTAATGATGCTAGTAGAAATATGAACATTTCCCATAGATACACTTCTATGTTTCAGGTATATTAATCAGGATTCACTTAGTAATCAGGATTCACTTAGTAGTAAGTAGTAGAATCCTAACTTTAACCTCAACCAAAAAGGACTCAACCATTTGGTAGATAGAACCTAGACAGTTTGGGACACAGGGTGGAGATTCAATTGTTAGCACGCACTAGCAGTAGCGTTGAATGGGAACAGCATACCAGTAGAAGGGAATGCCCCAGATTGTATGATGTATCAGATATTTGACAGAGGCTGGGACTTTGCGACTAAAAGAACAATGCTATACCAATGGCTAATGCTGAGAGATATTGACAACACCATGGTTTCTGAAGCTTTACCATGAATTAAAATAGCTTGGGAGATTTGGTAAAATACAGATTCCTGAGCCCCAATACAATTTTCCAAAGTTAGAAGGTCTGAGGTGTTGCCAAAGAATTTATATTTTTAATAAGCTCCAAGGTGATGCTGATGGTTCTGGTCTGGGACCTTTGAAATGGTTCTTCTGGGAAAAGTTAATGAAAAGGTGCAGGTGCTAAATGAAAATGAAAGTGTAAAAGCCAGAGAACCTCTATGGTCCCTCACAAATAGACTTCATTTCCTACGACACAAGGAAAAACAAAAAACAACAACTGGATTTGACTCTGGCTTAATAGTGAGAATGACCAAACTTCAAGGTAACCAAGGCAAGTTGTTAGATGAAGATCAAGACCTGGTTGGGACACTTTCCCTTGGGGATGAGATCATGTGGGCAAAGGTCCTTCAAAATTTTGAACCTCAGGGTACTCTGCACCTTTGGAATCTGTGGAAATAGCCCACACATCCCTGTAAAGAGCTAGCATTCTTCCCTCCACTGAAGACCATGCTGAGACCTCCCCCCTGCAAGATAACATGTGCCCACTTCTCAGTGTACAATCAATGGGCACTGATCCCTAAATTATGCAGCATGCCACACCCTATCTCAGCATCTGCTTCTGAAGAACATAAGTGTGACACTGGTCCTCTAGCTGGTGAAAACTAGAACCTGAATCTCCACAGCATTCAGAATCATTCTTTCTAAAACTTTTGTCCTCTGTTTTGCCAATCAGCTTAATTCTCACCTGCAGAAGGTGCAGTTTCTCAATCCTGTGTGTGGACAACACATCCATGAACATATCAGACCACTAGGACAGTACTTCTGTGGCCTAAGAAACTAAGAGGCATGTCTTCTGGTCTAATTTGAAAAAAATCCAGGGAAAGGAACTCATTGGTCTGGCACGGGTTATGTGCTCACATCTTGGACTAATCACTGTGCCATAAAAAAAAAAAAAACAACATAATTATGGCATCTTGAGTCAAATACTCATTCCTGGGGCCAGGGTCTATTACCAGAAGAAGAGAGAAAAGACATAGAATGGACAACAATAGTAAGCCATTTTTTAACGTGATTGATACTAATTTATAGCAGAATCTTTCCATATGTCCTCAATTATTTTGGCAGCTGAAAAAGGTGTGTGGGAGGGTAGAGAAAAGAAAGAAGAAAACAATGACTATTTCTTCTACCACAAATTTCCACATCAGACTGGCTATGAAATTAAAAGTCAGTAATAAATGTTGGTTGCAACAGACAGAACCCAAACTCTAACTTAAGCAAAAAATAGAATTTTTGGAAGGCTCACATAACTGCAGGATGTAGAGTAATTCAGCTGGCCATAGACTCAAATACTACCTAAGGCCACCCCTCTCATCCCTTCCCTTGGCTTCACTGGATCACACTGTGCTCAGAGACCAACTTTCTTTACAGAGCAGGGAACAATAGAATGTGAAGCCACCTGCTTCCTATTCCCCAACTTCATCACATATGAGGAAATGCCTTTTTGTCCTTCATCTCCAGCTTGAACAATTATAGGAAAATTTCTGATGCTCCGATTTAGTCACATGCCTGACTCTGTGACCAATCACGCATGATCAGGAGAAAAGTCATCTAGGGTTGGAGCCATTTGATTTCATAACTGTTATGAAAGAGGAAATGAATTATTCAAGAACATAGAATAATCAAAAGAATCACATGGCTAGGAAGGGAGAATGAGCAATTTCCATAAGAAGGAGTTGTACTTCATGTAAAATGAGGATAGTAGACAGAGAAAACATGGTCTTCATTTTAGGGAACATGAAGGTGGGATTAGCTTTTTACCAGAAGTAGGGGAAATCACAGGTAGAAGCCTGCAAAATTTATCATACCCACAAAAAAGAAAGGCATAAATTCCCCTTCAATCTCTTCAATCTTTCTGTAAAGATACAGGAAACAACAGCAACAAGCCAAACAGGTCATCAGATATAAGTCCCTCTATGGACTTTCATAAACCACTAAGTTCAACTTCATTATTTTTCAGGTGAGGCAGTTAAAGCCCACAGAGAAGTGATTCATGGAAAGCCACTCTTTGGTGGTAGGTACCATGGTTTCTAGTCCAATACTCTTTCTATTATGCCTCTTACAAGAGCTCCATTCAAACATGGTTAATACAAATATCACCAAGATTCTGGACAACTATTGACCACACTTCTTTATTTAAAGGGCTGCTACAATTTTGAAGGATTTCTCTTTGTTCACACAAGTTTTTCCATCAGGAGCCAATAAATAAAGTTTAAAATATTGGAGACTAGGAGTGAACATAAAGTTCAAAATTTATATTCAGGAAATCAAGTTTTAAACACAATGTACTATACATTGACTTAATTACTTAAATGGCAATTTAATTACTTAACTGTAATCTGTCTCAAAACTATTGACTCATGTATTTTACACTCTTTGTGTACATCCTCCTAGAGCTGTAAGGAAGTTTGGCAAAAAAGAAAAAGAAGAGTGAGGACCATATCTACATTCATACAGGAAAAATGAAAAATCAGTTACCATATAAAGTACCACCAGAAAAAGTTAACTTGATCTTACTCTCTTATGGAGGCAATAAAACAAATTCACCTAAGTTCAATCTTCATGCTTTTGGAATTAATTATGTGTATAATTGGCCTCTCCCTCATCTGTCAGAATATTAAAATGACTTAAAAACTCAAACAGAATTACTAAAATATTTTAGGAATTCACTTCAGAGCTTAGATGGTGAAAGTTGTCTTTCTACATGTCAGTTTATAAAATTGAAATGAAAAATAAAATCCAACAGACCTTGGTGTCCTTTACATTGAGTTTTCCCATAATTTTGCACCTTCTCTGGAGTTTGAATAAGCCTGGAGGAGAGATAAATATTCATTAAAACTATTGAATCAAAAGAGACAAGGGAGTCAAGTAAAAGAAGATAAAAGGCATGAAAACTGAGCCTCATGTCATGTCAACATGACACAGGATCAAGACGATGAGAAGAGAAAAGAAGGAAATGACAGAAAGGTAGAAGGAAGTGAGAGAATGAGGTCTTGGAATCCAAGTGAAGAGATATTTCAATGTGGATGAAGTGATCAACTATGTCAAATGATGAAGTAAGATGAAAATGGATCTTGTACTTGGTAATGTGGAGGCTGAAGGAGGATTGATAAGAACCAATACATTGCAATGCTATCTATAAAAGATTAATTGGAAGGAGTTCAGGATGAAATGGGAGAAGACATGTGACCACCCATCAAAAATTGAGAAGCAGAGAAGTGGTGAGGGAGCTGCAGGAACATATATGGTTACATGAAGTTTTTCTGCCTTTCTATTAAGCTAAGTGCTAGCAGAGCATGTTTTTATGCTGATGGGATGATTTAGTAAAGAAGAAGAACTTAATAAAGCAGGAGGAAAGAGAGAGAATTACAGATGAATAACCTTGACTAGGCATAAAGAAAGGGAGTGTCCTTAGAAGCAAAGACAGCTCATCTGAAGTGTTCCATGTACACTTGAAAAGAATGTATTCTGCAGTTGTAGGATAGAATGTTCTGAATATGTGTTAGATTCCTCTGGTCTAATGTCTTATTCAGAGCTACTGTTTCCTTGTTGATTGTTTGAATGATATATCTATAATGTAAGTAGGCTGTTCAAGTCCCCTACTATTATTGTATTACTACTGATTACTTCATTTATGTTTATTATTAGTTGCTTTATATATTTGAGTGCTCCTTACTTGAGTGCATAAATATCTACAATTGTTACACCTTCATGTTGCTCGTTCCCTTTCTGATCATGCAGTGTTCTTCTTTGTCTCTTGTTAAGATGTTAAACCACACTAATTGTAGGAACTCAAGGAATTAGTCCCCTCTAATTTTCAAAGCCAAATGTTATGGGGCGTTGCATTGCAGGTTCCCAGTGCCTGGGGTTATTGGTAGGAGGCCTGTTTCTTCTATGTCCAGAACATCCCTCCTTCCTAAAGACAGTTGTGTGGTTCCAGTTAGCTCTACACTAGGTCTCTGCCTTTCCTACCATCTTCAGTGTAGTCTCTTCTCTACATTCAGCTGTGGAGAGTCTGTTTTGGCAGTCTTTGGGCCATTTTCTGGGTTATTACCGATGACCCGGTTGTATCCATGAGAAAAGGTGTACTTAGCATCTTCCTACTCCATCACCGTCCCTCAAAATCTAAATGTGCCTTTCTTGAAACATACTCATATATTTTGTGAACAGGCAAGTGAATGATGGTGGGGGGAAAAAACATGTAATTCACTGGCCAGATTCTAATTACTATTTAATTATTCCTATTATATTTTCCGTGTCTATCACTAAGATGGATATTTCATATCTTGTTCTCTCTTTAGTTGCTCATCACTTTTTTCCAACTTTTCATTCTCGGCTGGTAAGTTTTCCTCTTACTGAGAAAATATGAGCAATCTGAAAAGCAATTCCACATACTTTCATTACCAGATCTACCAACCTACTTGCTCTCTCCATCTGTTCTTCTATTCCACCTGCTACTTTAGATGAACCATCTTTGCTTCTAAGGACACTCCCTTTCTTTATGCCTAGTCAAGGTTATTCATCTGTAATTCTCTCTCTTTCCTCCTGCTTTATAAATTTCTTCTTCTTTACTAAATCATCCCATCAGCATAAAAACATGCTCTGCTAGCACTTTGCTCAATAGAAAGGCAGGAAAACTTCATGTAATCATATATGTTCCTGCATCTCCCTCACCACTTCTCTGCTGCTCTTGATAGCTCAACTTTTGATGGGTGCTCACATGTCTTCTCCTCCCATTTCATCCTGAACTCCCTTCAATTAATCTTTTATAGATATTATTGCAATGTATTAGTTCTAAAATAGATCATATGTTAGGCCACAAAACAAATCTCAATAAATATAAAAAGTTGAAACTCATATCATGCATCTTTTTGACTACAGCACTATGAAACAGGAAAAATCTGGAAAGATTTTTAAATAACATGCTACTAAACAATGAATGGGTCAACCTAGATATCCAAAAGGAAATTAAAAAAAAAAAAAGCCAATGAGACAAATGAAAATAAAAACACAATGGATCAAAATCTTTTGGATGCAACAAAAATGGTTCTAAGAAGGAAGTTTGTAGGAATATATGCCTACATAATCTTACACCTAAAGAAGCTAGAAAAAGAACAAGCAAACCCCAAAACCAATACAAGGAAGGAAACAATAATGATGAGAGCAGAAATAAATGAAATAGACATTAAAAAACCAATAGAACAGATCAATGAAACCAAGAGCTGCTTCTTTGAAAAAAAAAAAAAAAAACAACAAAATGGATAAACCTATAGTCATACTCATTAAAAAAGGAAAGAGAACTGAAAGAAAATAAAAAATCAAAGATAAATAATAACCAACATTACAGAAACACAAAGGATAAGAGAATATTATGAAAAATTATATACCAATAAATAGGGCAGCCTAGAAGAAAGGTATAAGTTCTTAGAAACAAATAACTTCCCCAAACTGAATCAGGGAGAACTAGAACATGTGAATAGGTTGTTTACCAGCAATGAAACAGAATCAGTGAACAAAATCTCCCAACAAACAAATGTCCCAGGCCAGATGACTTCATAGGTGAATTCTAGCAAGAATTTATTTTTATTTTTTTAATAAGAATTTAAAGAAGAGTTTATACCTATTCTTCTCAAACCACTCCAAGAAATAGAAGAGAAAGGAAAGCTTCTAAATTTATTCTATTATGAGGCCAGTATTATCCTGATACCAAAACTAGATAAAGGCACTAAAAAAAAAAAAAAGAGAAAAAGAGAGAGAGAGAACTACTGGGCAGTATCTCTGATGAACTCAGATTCAAAACTTCAAAAAAATATTAGCAAACTTAATCCAACAATACATTAAAAATATCCTTCACCACTATCAAATGGGATTTATTCCTGAGATGCAGGAGTGGTTCAATATTGGCAAATTAATCAATATGATACATCAACAAGAGAAAATGATGTCATACATTATATCATATGATCATATCAATAGATGCAGAAAAAGCATCAGACCAAGTATAACATCCATTCATGATAAAACACTCAACAAAGTAAGTTTAGTCCCAGAAACATACATAATAAAGGCCATATATGAAAAAGCCACAGCTAATATCATCCTTAATGGTGAAAAACTAAGAGATTTTTCCTCTAACGACAGGAGCAAGACAAGGATGTCCACTCTTACCACTTCTGTTTAACATAGTACTGAAAGTCCTACCCACAACAATCAGAGAAGAAAAAGAAATAAAAGGCATCCAAACTGGTAAGAACGGGGTAAAACTTTATTTGCAGATGACATGATACTATATATAGAACACTCAAAGGACTCTAACAAGAAACTACTAGAACTAATAAATGAATTCAGTAAGGTTGCAGAATACAAAACAAATATACACAAATCCAATGCATTTCCATACACTAATAATGAAGCAGTAGAAAGAGAAATTAAGAAAACAATCCCAATTACAAATGCACCAAAAGGAGTAAAATACCTAGGAAGAAACATAATCAAGGAGGTGAGAAACCTGTACTCTGAAAAATATAAAATATTGATGAAAGAAATTGGAGATAGCACAAACAAATGGAAAGAAATTCCATGCTCATGGGTTGGGAGAATAAACATTTTTAAAATGTCCATACCAGCCAAAAGAATCTACAGATTTAATGAATCCCTATCAAACCATTTTTCATAGAACTAGAACAAATAATCCTAAAATTTGTATGGAAACACAGATGACCCCAAATAGCAAAAGTGATCTAGAAAATAACAAAGCTAGAGGTATCACAATCCCAGATTTCAAGATATGCTACAAAGCTGGAATAATCAAAACAGTATGGTACTGGCTCAAAAACAAACATATAAATCAATGGGACAGAACAGAGAACCCAGAAATAAGCCCATGATTATATGGCCAATTGGCCTTCAACAAAGAAGGAAAGAATATGCAATGGAAACAAAGTATCTTCCGTTGGGAAAATGGGACAGCTACATGTAAAATTATGAAACTGGACCAATTCCTTATAATTCAGTTGACATGCAGTAAACTCAAAATGGATTAAGGTGCTAAATGTGAATCCAAAACTATAAAAATCTTAGAAGGGAACACAGGCAGTTACCCCTTTGTCATCAGCCATAGCAATTTCTTTCTAGATATGTCTCCTGAGGCAGGGAAATAAAAATAAAAATAAACCATTGGAACTACATCAAAATAAAAACTTGTGTACAGCAAAGGAAGGCATCAACAAAACTGAAAGGCAACCTACAGAATGGGAGAAGATATTTGCAAATGGCATGTCCAATAAAGGGTTAGTATACAAAATATATAAAAAAACTGATACAACTCCACATCCAAAAAACAAATAACCCAACTTAAAAAGGGACAGAAGACATGAATAGGTATTTCTCCAAAGAAGACTTTCAGATGGCCAATAGACACATGAAAAGATGCTCAACCACTCATCATCAGGGAAACACAAATCAAAACTACAATGAGATCTCTCCTCACACCCATCAGAATGGCTAAAAGTAAAAACACAGGAAACAAGTGTTAGTGAGAATGTGGAAAAAAAGGAGCCCTCTTACACTGTTGGTGGGAATTCAAACTGGTGCAGCCACTCTGAAAAATAGTATGGAAGTTCCTCAAAAGTTAAAAATAGAACCACCCTATGATCCAGTAATCACACTACTAGTTATTTACCCCCAAAACATGAAAACACTAATTCAAGGGGATATGTGTAGCCCTATTTTTATTGCAGCATTATTTAAGGTAGTCAACCTATGGAAGTAGCCCAAGTGCTCACTGACAGATGAATGGATAAAGAAGAATTGGTAAACTGGGACACCTGGGTAGCCCAGTGGTTGAGCATTTGCCTTTGATTCAGGTCATGATCCTGGGATCCGGGGATAGAGTCCTGTGTCAGGTTCACTGCAGGGAGCCCACTTCTCCCTCTGCTTCTGTCTCTGCCTCTCTCTCTGTGTCTCTTATAAATGAATAAAGTGTTTTTTTTTAAAGAAGAATAGGTAAAAATACACAACAGACTCTTATTCAGCCATAAAAAAATGCAATCTTACCATTTGCAACAACATGGATGGATCTAGAGTATAATATTAAGTGAAATAAGTCAGAGAAAGATAATATGATTTCACTTGTATGTGGAATAAATCCAAAACAATCAAAGAAAAAAAGAGACAAACTAAAAACCAGACTAAACTATAGAGAATAAACTAATGGGCAGTCAGAGAGGAAGTAAGTGTGGTATGGGTGAAATAGATGAAGGAGATTAAGGGTATACATATCATGACAAGCACAAACTAGTATATAGAGTTGCTGAATTGTTATACTGTACACCTGAATTTAATATAAAACTGTGTTAACTATACTGAAGTTAATTTTTCCTAAAGTCACATTTAACTTAGGTTATACGGTGAAGGGAAAGAAGACAGAGCAGTTATAATTATGTTCACAGGAATTGTCATGATAGTAGACTAAGCAATGAAAGCTTAGTAAGGAAGGAAAGGGGGATATAAAGAGAGTTGGGGAGTAACAGATACTAAGGTTGTATAGAATGAGGAGTGGAGGACATCTGCAGAAGTAAGCTGGAAATACAGGAGATAGTGTTTGAAGAGCAGGATACTCAAGATTTAATCTATACAAAGTGAGGTTAATCACTGGTGGCAAAAGGAACATATGCAGGGAAATGGATGGCTGAGGTAAGATGAATACGAAGATGGTAGGATGAAAAGAGATCAAAGACTTGAGTCCTGGTTATTGAAAAGATTACCTACATGCTCGGGTAATGCTACACTACAGTAACAAATAATCCCAATATTTCAGTGGTATCAAACATATTACCCAATTTCTAATCACACAGTTGGATTAAAGCCTCTGCTGTCTCTACTGAGTGACTTAAAGAATCAGACAACTTTCCAATTTTGACTCTGTGTCTCAACATGTGGCATCTTTCATCACAGAAAGGATCTTCTCTTTACTGACAATGGAAAGTTGATAAAATGGAGATGACTTGTTGGCTCTTCAGTGCACCAGCTCAGAAATGATACTCATCATGTTATCTGCACCACATGCATGGTAACATGTGGGATATTGAGGGAGCACTTCTGGCTGCCACACTGAGGACATGTCATTATTAGGAATTATCAAGAAACTAACATTTAAGAGACAGGTGGTAAACCAGGTGCTTCACTCTTCAGAGAAGAGAAGAAGTTGACCCAGAAGGTATGAATGTCAATGTATGAAACAAAGGAACTAGCAGGTAGTTGAGATTTTTGGCATAATGGCCAAGTTTCTGAGGGCTCCAGTGCTAGAAATTATCTCCCTGCTATCCTAACCTCTGTCGGAAATCTATGTATATGATGTCAAATATCCAGATATGGAATGAAATTCAATCATCTAGATCCTTCCTAAGGCAGTAAATTTGAAGCTATTAAAAAACGGACAGTGGATGTAGCTGATTAATACAGAGCTAACTGCGTTTTCCATGTGGATTACCAGATTTCAAGGAATAAAAATATGGGAACCATAAAATTTTACTGAACCTAATTTATTCTTTCCTCGATGATTTAGCAGGCACCTTTAGCTCCTAGAGTGACTTAGGGACAGAACTATGAACATTAATTATAATTCAACTACGGATGTGCAAGGCTATAACTCACATGGGCTCTCTGCATGCTGGGAGCACATGCAGCACAGCAAGAAGAGTAATGACCATGGGGAACAGAAGAGTCTAGAGTTGGGAAAACTAACCAGGTGTCATGACTTGTCAACAGTTGAAATCCTAAAGTTCAAGTAGATAATGGACCCTGGGTTTCAGTCAGAGCTGATACTTATATCCAGGAGGTACTACCCAGGGGGTGGGATAAGACCACAAATATATGCACTAACCATGCAGGCAGATAATGGATCTCCAGTCTAGTAGCTTAATTTATGTGGAGTATACAACTATTGGGTTTTCCAGTACACGGTCCATCAACCTGAGTGTGGGGTTTTCCAAGATAAGCTGCTACTTATTTTAAGGTCCAGGATAGGGCTCTGGTTCCAGGAAGAAATCGAAATGTAAACCAGGAAACTGACAAGTTAAGTAGAGGCTAAAGATTTTGGGCGTAGGGCCATATCAGGTACAAGAGGGCATGTGATTTCAGAACATAATCATCTGGTAAGGAGAGGGAATCCTATTTAGCTTCTTTAAAAAGCCATAAAAAGAGGGGTGCCCGGGTGGTTCCATCACCTAAACATCTGCCTCCAGCTTGGGTCATGATCTCAGGGTCCTGGGATCGAGCTCCACGTCAGCTCAGTGGGGACCCTCCTGGCTGAGTGGGGACCCTGCTTCTTCCTCTCCCCATTCCCCTCTGTGCATGCTCCCTTTCTTGCTATCTCTCAAATAAGTATATAAAATCTTTTTTTTAAAAAAGGACAGGGAGGAAACCTTAGTGTATAATACTAAGTGACAGAAGCAAATCTGAAAAGGCTGCATACATACTGTATGATTCCACCTATATGACATCTTGGAAAAAGCAATATATGGAGACAAAAATATCAGTGCTTGGCAGGGACTGAATGAGGTAAGGATGACTAGGTAAGCACAGGGAACTTTTGGATGCGTGAAATTATTCTGTATGATACAAAAAAAGGTATATACATGTCATTATACATGTGTCCAAACCCATAGAACATATACCACCACCAATGAACCATAATGCAAACTATTGACTTCGGATGATTAGGCTACGTCAGTAAAGGCTCACCAGTTGTAACAAATCGACAACTGTGGGATATAAGGAAAATTTCTAAGAAATTTTGTTTCTTTTGAGAGAGAGCAGGTTGGGGTGAGGGCTGAGGAAGAGAAAAATCTTAAGTAGGCTTCATGCCCAGCATGGAGTCCAATGCAGGACTTGATCTCACAAACCTGAGACCAAGACCTGACCTGAAATCAAGAGTCAGATGCTTAACCAAGCCACTCCGGTGCCCCCATAGAGAAAATTTCTGTACCATCTTCTCAAATTTGCTATAGACCTAAAACTGCTCTAAGAAAATTAGGTATGTGTAAATAAATAAACAAATAAATAAATAAAGGCTAGTCTACAGTCAACAATATATTGCACACTTAAAAAATTAAGAGGGTAGATCTCATATGAAGTGTCCTTACCACAATAAGATTCAAGCAAACAAACAATACAAAACAGGCTTAGTCAATAGACCATCTTCTTGAGAGTCAAGAAGTGTTGGACAACACAGGAAATGACATGCAGAAATAAAATGTGAAGAAAAATTATTTACTCCATCCCAATGCCAGACAGGGGTGCTCTACCTAGATGCTTCAAGCTAGTATTCCCCACCCCTTTTATTTTGCAGGGTCTATACTTATGCTCCCTTATTTGGAAGTTAGGTCAAAATCCAGTTAAGAAAGGAATTTCTTTGTAATACAATTCAATTCACAGAAAAACAGTTAGAGAATATATGTAGCTTAATATAGGATTTAAATTCTTATTGTCCTGTAGATGTTTTGCTTTCCTTTAATCTCATTCTCTACTCCCCAGGGATCTAAATCCCGGGCTATCTCTAAAACAAAAAACCAGATGGAATTGAAACTGGACCAAAGGACAGAGGACTGAAGAAAGTAGGTTGATGCCTGGGGTGCGATGGGAATAAGGAGGAAGAATAGAGTTTCAAAGACAGCTAGGTCTTTGGAAACTAAGAAGACAGTGGTGGGGGCGGGAAGGGAGGGAAAGAGGGACTTAGTTCACCTGAGAAGGCTTCCAGACAGACCAGTAGGGGACGACTGTGTAAGAAGCCTCAGAAATCTATTACAAAGGACCACCCAAGCAGGAGAGAGCTGGATGCCTGAGTACTCTAGAAAGTACTCTTAAGATGTCCACTGGAGGCAGAACAATGATCCACAGAGAAGCCTTGGCAATGCAGAAGGAATTAGGCATTTTCAAAAACATATGCCAGAGTTGGGAGAATTGCCAATGGTGTCCAAGTAATTTTACCCAAGGGCTCCTATTTACACAAAAATAACTATTTAGAGTTATTTGTGTTTTAACTTTGTTTATTAAAATTAAAGTAAAAAAAAACTTGAAACAGACTTTGCTTGAAATTCAATGTGCAAATCTCATCTATTTATAAATATAATACATTTATAAAAAGTCAACCAACTTTTGGAGGAAACTTTGATTAGTGTTGGATACACTCAAGTTATATAAACTTAGTTCCTCTTAAAATAACCAATCTCATTTAAAAACTTAATTAAATCCCCTTAAAAAATTTTAAGCTGCACTTATAAATTAAAATACCCTTCTTCATATGCCTGGGTTGAGTAAATTTATGATTTTAACAAACAAAATCTATCCAGGTTCTAAGAGAAGGTGTTCAAGGACTTGGATGGAGAAGTCAAATGCCTAGAACTAGCAGGTGCCAGTCTACATTTTGCAGCAGCTGGTACAGTTTAGGACAAGAATTTCGAATGCAAAAACACAATTCATATTTAGTTCTATTGGACACAGTCCAAGAACCTAAATACTGACACACCAAAGCAAACCAAAATTCTGTTGGTTTTCTGTTCTGTTCAAATCGTGCTCCTGAAAGGAGCACCACAGACAACCATTTTAAGTTTGAGCCCAAAGAGAATTCCTTCCAAATAAAACCCATATTTCCCTGGCATTCTGTAACTCCTAGGGGCAGAACTTCGTGTGCATCCTAGTGCCGCATCAGCTTCTCTATTTTTGTAGGAGACAACAATTCCCACAAGTTTTGTGACTCAAGTTCCCTGGGAGGTTTCTGTTGTTTGATTGCTAGATTAAAATAATTCTGAGCAGGAATCAACTCAAAATGAACATTTTCTCTTTCAAGGTCCAAAGTGAAATACGGGGTAGATGTCTCTACAATGTCTGCCATCTTCCCTAATGTCTGTTTTTGTGCTGTATTGGACAGATTTATCAGCGTCTGTTTGAAACCAAAGTCACGTCTATAATCGACAAATCTGTTTTAATTTCAGTAATTGACATGCTTTTGAAAATCATTGTGAGGAAAAACTAGTGATTTTGAGGATAAAGAAGTGAATTATTTTTAATTTGACAAAAAGAAATCCAGAATAATAAGGCAGATTTTAGTCAATTACATAATCATTTTTCTACATAATGCTATGTATGTCGATAGTTTAAAGCCAACACATTGGTTGACTTTAATTTCAAATATAATTGTTCCTGAATGTACAACAATTTCCATGGGCACAAAGGAGGAAACTGCTGGCTAAAAAGAATAATTTTGAACAATTTGTACCAATTGGATTATTTTACAGTTTGTTGCCAATAAAGGTGTCATTATCTTTTCTCATGAGGGCTGATTAGTGGTCACAACCAGAAGGTGAGGGGGAAGGGACGAGGCAGGTATGAGAGCCAGAAGAAAGTCAGTTGAGCTTAGAACTGCTAGAAAAGATTTCTCAATGTATTTGTAGACTACACATTTCTCAAATAAGAAGTTTATCATGAGGATTACACTACCATGGGCTATGGCATATATAAGAGATTTTTCTTTGACTTAAGCATTTTCCACCCGACAAGGTTGTTTTATTCCCAGGCCAGTGGTGCCCTGCACCAGTGGGTCTCTTACCGAAGCAGATGCATGACTCAGAGAAGAATGATTGCTTCCTTTTAATTTATGGTTTAAAGAATGTTGTGGAGATCAAGCTCAAAAATTAATTTCAGATTGGTCCCAGAGGGATTGCTTTTAATGGTTCTGTTAATTCACTTTGAGAGAAACGCTATTAAAGTTGATGAAAATGGCAAAGACCCACTAGCCCATTTCTAATCTAGATTTTGTTTGCAACAGACCTCATCCTTCTAATTAGAGTTGTTAGAATCCACTTTAATTTTATTAATAATAATTAACATTTATAATACTTCAGTTTACAAAGCACTTTCTCATTATCAATTAAGTTTTTAAATCATCCCAGTAATCTATTAAAGTAGCGTATTAGTTTCCTATTGCTGCTGTAACAAATTACAATAAATGTAATAGTTTAGAACATAAATTTATTATACTTTTGGAGGTCAATGGTACAAAACAGGTCTTACTTGGCTATATGATATGTCAGGTATACTTCAACTAGAAATACAACTACACACACAAAAGAGTTGTTAGCAGGATTTCATACCTTGTGGAGGATCTGGAGGAGAAACTATTTAGTTCCAAATTTTCAGGTTTCTGGAGGTTTCCTATGCACCTTGGCTCATGGTCCCTTCCATTTACAAATCCAGCAAGTAACATACAGACAAGTCTTCCTCATGCTGCATAATTCTGAACTACTTCTGTTATCACATCTCCTGACTCCCTCTTGAACTCATAGGGTCCATGTGATTACAATGCCAAGCCTCTAACTAATCCAGGAGATTCTCTCTTACTTCTAATTAATAACTTTGTTTCATCAGCAAAGGCCTTTTTGCCATGTGAGTTCACATACTCACAGGCTCTGGGATTAGGATGAGGCATCTTTGGGGGATCATAATTCTGCCTAGGAACATTTTAAATGTTTAACCATTAGTGATGGCAAAAGTAAGAAGAAAATCATTTCACAGATGAGGATAATAAGACCAAAGGATCCATAATCACTTAGTATGAGATACAACTACAATTTAAAATTGATGTTCAGATGTTAATCTACTGTTTGTTCAACTCTATTATGACATATTAAAGTACAAAGCAGAAGTTTCCATTAGGCATTTGTAGTGTACGTAAAATGACATGCTCAGCAATTTTTTAGATCATTTCCCAAAATTTTGATTAGAGTTTTTTGTAAATAATATCCTCTATACTTTCCACCTCCTTATTTAATAATAAGGAGGATAAAATCTAAAGGTGATGGCTCTGAAAGTACAGAAAAAATGCTGAAAGTTCTAAAGTACAAAAGCTCTGAAAAAATTTTCCTTAAAAAAATGAAAAAAATACTTTCAGTTCTCTTAACATAATAGAAACTGCTCAAATGTCAACATTTTCACATACTATGGAATAACCACATAGTTCAGTAAGGAGGACAAATAAAACCATCCATAAAAAAATCTATAGCCCACACCTAAAGCATAACAAGGAATCGGAGAGTTGCCTCTGTAGGAGAACAAAGGGAACCATCAGAAAAATACTGAAAGACTAGAGCTACTTACTATGCTACTGCCATGAGTCATAAAGTTATGTGTCTTGGATCCAGGAGACACAGGCAAAAGTATACGTTATGTTGTTAGCTGGTAGGAAGAGCAGAATCTCAGACCTCTCAGGATCTGGCAGTTTAAAGAATAAAGACAACAGTAAAATTAAGGATAAATCTAAATAAGCATTAAGTATGAACAAGGATAATATTACTGGGGTGCCCACTGGCTCTGTCGGTGAAACACATGACTCTTGATCTCAGGGTGGTGAGTTCAAGCCCCGCACTGGGAATAGATGCTACTTAAAAAAATAACATCTTAAAAAAAAGAAGAATATTACTAATAGGGGCTAATTTATAAGAGATATTTAAATACAAAGAAGAGTAGATAATAGATTGAATTACCAAAAAGAGATGTAGCAGTACTCACAATAAAGTATAAAACTTGCTTATTGAAAGATGGATTTTCACACCAGATTTTAAAAACCTATTCCATTTCAAAAGCTACACAATGGTATGTACACATTGAAAAAAAAAAACAAAACAATAGGAGTCTTAACCAAATAAAACTTGAATAATTTAATGTCAGACATTTAATATTTTTTTTAATTTTTTTTAATTTTTTTATTTATGATAGTCACACATTGAGAGAGAGAGAGAGGCAGAGACACAGGCAGAGGGAGAAGCAGGCTCCATGCACCGGGAGCCCGACGTGGGATTCGATCCAGGGTCTCCAGGATCAAGCCCTGGGCCAAAGGCAGGCGCTAAATCGCTGCGCCACCCAGGGATCCCCAGACATTTAATATTTAATAAATACATCAAAAACTATCCAGCACTCAAATGAATTAATGTTCCCTGAATTAGGGTACACAGCACTAGGTACACTATGTATTGCTTTAAGATTGTTAATCACAAATACAGGTGTCAAATTATTAACGCAGCTAACGAGGTATTAACTTTAACTCAGGCTCTTGCATCTGTTTCCTGGTTAGTAGGAAATGCCATAAAATGCCTCCTTTATTCAGAAAAATAATCATTGTGGACATTTTCAAAATCTGAATCACTCTTCTGGGAAGATTCTGAATAAACCTGTGCCCAAATGGAGCTTCCACATACATCTCGTAAAAGATTCATACATAGACACATAGAAATTTCAAAACACATTTTTAAAAGACTAATGAATGACTTCATTTACCTACACAGTCCCTTGTTCTACTTTGGTCCACATATGACAAATTTAATCATTCTAACCCTAGTGCCACTCTCATGTTACGAACCTTATTGTTGCCAGGATTTATTTTGTTTGTTTTATACTGAATCAGTGTTCCGGCTTAGAGGGCCAACATTCTAAGAAGCACAGGTTCTCTGTGTCATAGGTTATGGTTCCCACTGTCAAGCACCTGGAGGAGACCTTAATTCCTTAAGGAGATGGATCCACTTAAAATGTTTTCAGGGTACTGGGCTGGTTCAGTCTGTAGAATATCCAATTCTTGATCTCAGGGTTGAGAGTGAGCCCCACGATGGGTCATAGAGATAACTTTAAAGTAGAATCTTTAAAAAGATAAAATAAAATGTTCTCCAGGTACCTGGATAGCACAGTCAGTTAAGCATCTGACTCTTGATTTCCACTCAGGTCATGATCTTGGAGTTGTGAGATAGAGCCCCAAATCAGCTCCAGCTCAGCACAGTCTGGTTGAGTTTCTCTCTCCCTCTCCCTCTGTTTCTTCCACACTGCACACTCTCTTGATCTCTCTCTCTAAAATAAATAAATCAAAATAATAATTTTCCACACCAATGGCTCCAAGGTGGTGTCCTCTGACTAGGAGCATGGGCATCACCAGAGAACCCATTAGAAACACAAGTCCGTGGGCCCCAACTCAAATCTTCTGAATCAGAAACTCTGAGAGTGGGGCCCAGTAAGCTATGCTTTAACAAGACTTTTAGGTAAGTTTTATTACCTAAGGGCTCTTCGATTCTCTGAAGAAGTTCAAGATGGGCTCCCCAAATAACAAAATACACAATTAAGTAAGACAAAATGGCAGAATGCAGTACTGGATTCTCTGGCCTTTATTTCCCTTATTCAAACTCCTGCAAGACTGAGATGAATCTTGCACTAGAATCTTTAGAAGTTTCAGGAAATAGAGAAGATAACTTCCATATTCCTAACATGATAAGCCCATTTACAGCATGTTACTCTTAATCAGTATAGTCATGGTGGGTCTGCATACTGACCTACCCGTGTTACATAGAACAGACAAACAAATAGGCTTTTCAGATGGCAAATTCTTTAACTCACAGGATCACTAAGAAGAGACCTACCAAATGGTAAGACAGGAATTTAACATTCATTTCAAAGCTCACGGTTAAGTATCTTCCACTAGCTCCATGAGTAAAAGAACAGATGAGCTGACATTTTTAGAGTACAATCAGAGTGAATACATTTGCTGTGTGTTATTTGGAGGATATGCCAAGAAGTTGGTTTGTTTAGGGTTCACGTTGACTTTAGGATTTGACAAATACAAGTGTCAGATACAAATATGCAGTTACTTGTCTTGAGCCATGAAGTTAAACTGAAACAATTAACATTCTATGTGAGCACATAAATTTGCCGAAGCAACCCAGAGGAACCCATCACTCACCTTTAATCCTTTTTTAAGTCTTTGTGATAACAGAGGAGATCTCAAGCCAGGATTCTGTAGAAGTGTAAGGGATGGACACTGGTTCTGCCATAAAAAACAGCAGAACTGGTCCTTCAGCAGAATATCATCATTCATTATTATAACAATTCAGGCCAGAGAAAGAGGCAGGAGCCAAATTTTCTGAAATATCAAGAACTCTTTTATGTTCTGAGATATTTCAGTTGAATAGAAGGCACCAATGCTTGCAAATTTAACATAAACGTTCATATGTGTTACATTGTCACCAGTTCTTATGTCGCCACACTTAAGTTTGACAGTCCAAGAGAAAGTTAACCAAGATGGTAAAAATCTGTGATTCATGTCATATAAGGAATTGTTCAAGAAACTACTTTTAGAATGGAAAGGATAAAATTTAAAAGATGTTTCTACTACTGAAAGAGTCACTGGATAATTTCCTAAATGTTGAAGCCCATAAGTTGAAACTAGGACCACTGGGGGGAAAAATGTTAGGAGAAACTGATTAGAGATCTATTAAATTTTTTTTCTAGTAGTTTGAGCTATCCTAAATTAGAATGAGGGTACTTTAGGAAGTGGTAAGTTGCCATTCCTGCAGTGTCCAAATAGAGGATAGATGATAATGTTGTCAGAATTTCTGCATTCTATGAAACAGAAAATATATTGGGTAAGAGCAGGAATCTGTGACCTCAGAAAAATGAACTATTATGTCCTTTAGTATTCCCATTTATAAATTGGAAGCGAAATAGTTACATCTCAGGGCTCTTAGGTTTAAAGAAATAGCATCAGGAAAAGGGTCACCACTGTGTCTGGCACATGGTAGGCGCTAATAAATATAAAATGTAAATATAACTAACACCATGGTAATGAATCTAATAAGCATGTCATAATAATTTAATTGCTTTACAATGAAGAGGGCTTTGTGACATACCTCTTTTTATTTTAACTAGGATTCTAGTCTTCTAGTTAGCCTGTTTAGCAGGAAATATAGGCATACGGACATCTCAGGGGATTAGTAAATTATACCACCAAATTGGTCAAGGTTCTTAGACACAATTGGCCTTTGTATCTTTGGTATATTACTGCCCTTTATTATTTGTTCTATTCTTCTTTATAAACGTGTATTACATCCCCATCCATTACTACACAAATTGCAGTGCCTTGTAAGTGGGATACACTTCCCTGTGCATTGTAAGACTTCTCCACATGACTGGCTTTGGCTAAAGGTACAAGAGATGACAAAATGTGAGCCACATATAAGCAGAAGCTTGAAGACACATTGGTTGCTTCTGAAAGCCCTGTTGTTCCTTCCCTCCATCATAAGAAGTGGGGAAAGAATGTATAAAATAGAGTTGAAGTGTAGACAGAGAATATACAGGATGGTTCCCTCTGTATACATGTTGGAATGTGAAGACATATGGAGAAGACCAGCAGCTACTGACTTGACAGGTGACAAAATGTAATGAGATCAAGAGGCAAATGTTTGTTATTATAAATTAATGGGATTATATGGTCATTGCTATCATAAGGAAAAACAAAAAATGTAAAAATTTGGGCGAGAAGAAATTGGTACCAGAAGTACAGTGATGACTTAACAGTACATGAAATATGAGGTACTGGCCTTGAAGCCAGGTGGGTAGGTGGTGAGGAAAATATTATTTGAGTCTGAGAAAAAGGATGGCATATGTTATGCAGTGGTGTGCATAGAAATGTCTTCTGTGATAACATAGAAGTTAGCTAAACAACCTATTGAACTTGTGGCTTCAGGCAAAGAGATTGCAAAGCAAAGATTTTGCTAGGGTGCCTGGATTGTTATGATTAGCTGCCTTTGACAAGGTATAACATGAAAAAGGAGCCCAATAGAAGTAGGATGAAAATATAGAGAGAGAATCCAGAAACTCCAATTCTAGCAGAGTTGAAAATGCAATTATTTTTTTCATCTATAACTAGTAAAAGAAAATGCTAACGAATACTTGATCAATAGTGCATTGTATATATCAAGGTAAAGACCCAATCTTGAGTATGGTCATCACCTACTTGGTTAAACATGATAGTGGTTTAAGATTGCCCAAAGAAAAATCTTTTAGTTAAGGGGAAAATTTCCCGCTCAGAATAGAGAATATGTGTGTGGCTCATCCAGGAAACCACTATACTCAAATAAGTAGATAGAGAGATAAACCTCAAAAAAAAAAAAAATTCTAGGAGGTGTTTGGAAGCCAGTAAAAGTTTGACAGATTTTACAGGCAAAGGTAGCACTAAACAGGATTAAGAATGAAAGACTATGGCAACTCAAAGCCTACAGCAATTTTTGTGGTCCAAGATTTTTTTCCCATGAGATCTTCTACTTATAAATCTGTTCAATACCCAAGAGGACATATTCTCTAATATCTCCTGCAGATATGGCCAAAGAAGGTAGGAGAAAAGGAAGAACATGCCAGAAGATAAGGCCAAGGGTATAGAAAATAATGAGCTGAGAGCTATCAGAACTAGGAATCAAGGAATTTCCTTTTTGTTACAGCACCAATGTTGACTAATAATTTGGTCTATTTATGGGAAAATCAGAATGCAGCTATAAAATGGAATAATTATCTATATTTAATATTTAGCTTTAACAAATTACAAAAAAGCACTGCTCTGAACTGATTTCATGAACCTTCAGTCACAGAAACCTCAACAAGAGTTAAAAGCATAACAAAAGAACTGTATCTTTAATGGTATCAGAGATTTAAACTGACTGAAAGTGATTTTTGAGTGATTTCCTTTTAGAAAATAAACCACATGATTTAAGACAGCCTCAAGACTTAAAAAAAAAAAAAAAAAAAAAAAAATTAAAACAAGATTATATTTTTTCGTGTACATGGCATATAAACAAGTTTTATTATTTTATCCTACTGTGATAATTTTATCTTATCCATGCAGAATTTAATACAGTTACCTTTAATTACTAATACATTTGGCTTAAATCTACTATCTTTGTTATTTGTTTGTATTTGTCTACTATTGGGGCACCTGGGTGGCTCAGTAGGTTAAGTGTCCAACTCTTGATTTTGGTTCAGGTCATCTCAGTCAGGGTCATGAGATCAAGCCCCATGTCAGGCTCTTTGCTGAGCATGGAGCCTGCTTAAGATTCTCTTTCTCCCCCTGCCCCTCCCCCAGCCCTTAAAATTAAAAAAAAAAAAATTGTCTATTATTTGCCTTCTTGGTTTCTTGTGAATTAATCAAGGATTTTTATTATTTATATCATTTGTGATTCCATTATTTGATAGTTTACTTTTCTTTCTGCATCTCTATTCTTCCTCCTGGGATCAACATCCTTCTTTCTAAAAGAAACTGAGAATTTTTATGATGCATTTGTGATGGAAAATTTTCAACTTTCATTTTTGTGGAAGAGTTCTCATTTTGCTCTCCCATTTGAAGAATAATTTCACCGAGTACTGAATTCATGGTTGGCATGTAGTTTCTTCACATAATTTAAGGGATCATCTGCTATTATCTGCCTCCCATCACTTCTGTTGAAAAGTGATCCATCAGTATTATTGCTTCTCC
Organism: Vulpes lagopus; assembly: GCF_018345385.1. Taxonomy (NCBI): domain Eukaryota; kingdom Metazoa; phylum Chordata; class Mammalia; order Carnivora; family Canidae; genus Vulpes; species Vulpes lagopus. The sequence goes on from NC_054833.1 coordinate 5,508,705, forward strand.
TTTTAAAATAATTTTTTACCTCACTGCTTTTCTTTTTGGTTTTTTTCTTTTAATTTTTTGGTAATCTTTTATCAATTTGATTATAACATGCTTCGGTATAGTTTTTCCTAGGTAAGTTTGAATTCACGAAGGATCTTAAAACTATGCTTGTAAAGACTTTTCTTAGTTTTGAAAATTCTTATTCAGAATTTATTCAGTTTCATATGGCTCTTCACAATTGTACTATATTTTTCGTTTTTATTCTCTTTGCATCAGTGTGGTCATTTTATATTCTTGGGTCTATTTTGCTTTGTCTAATCCATGGAACAATCTACCAAATTCTGAATTTCAGACATTGTGTTTTTTTAATTCCAATATTCAATTTGATTCTTTTGACGATTTCAAATCTCCACATAAACTCTCTAATTTCCTGCAATTTTCCCAAATATATTATTTATAATTACTTTAACAATGCTACCTGTTAACTGTATTATCATCTGAAACACATTGGGGTCAGTTTCTATTTTCATTTTTTTCCCTTTGGTTTTCAGTCATTTGCTCATGTTATTTACTATGCCCCAACTTTTAAATTATTCTTAGAGGCTCTGAATGATGACCTCTTCATCCAAAAAGAGACAAAAGTTTCTTTGGCAGGCAGAGAGAATATAGGCATATCATCTTGACCCTGTGAGATGTTTATATACTGTTTTCTTAGGGCTGATCTGTATTATAGATTTTCCTGGTCCTTTGGTATGACCCTTACTCCTAGAAGTGATCTTTTCTTAAGTGTCAACTAAAAGTTTGGATATTTACCAGAGTGCATCCACCTTGACCCCTTCTGAACTCCAATTTTTATTTCCCTCTCAGTCACAATTTTTCAAATCTCTGCTGCTGCTTTCAGCATGGTGTTTGCAATTTTCTGTATATGTGCAACTCACATATCAGTTAAGGCCTCCTATGCAAAATTTTGAACTCATTTCTCTACAGTTTTTCTGTCTCCAAGATTCTGACCTTCACATCCTAGCAATATGGAAGCCCCACGTTATAGCTTCTGTCTTCTCAGGCCAGTGAGACTACCATTCCCCACTCAGAAACCGGTGTTTCCCTTTGCTATGACTTGGTAAATGCCCTTGAGGAAAAAGTCAGTGAGATTTTGAAGCAAATCTTGATGCACATTCCTTCAATCAGAAATTGCAGTACCTTAAGTCCTGCATTAGGTGCCCTCCAGTGCCTTTGAGCTTTTCCAGAATGTATTTCGTTTAGCTTTTGTAGCTGTGCTTGGGAAAAGTGTTGGTGTGATTCAAGGCATTCATTTATGGCTAGAATCAGGAGTCCTCTGTGAACAATTCTAAGATTCCTTCTTCAATTTTTAGCATTTCATTATGGTATGCCTAGGTTTGATTTACCTTTTTTCCTCCATTGCTTTTGTGAGGCTCTCTGAGTCTTTGGCTTGGTGTTTTTTCATTTTGTCTAATTCTCAAACTTTTTTTTTTTTTTTTTTTTTTTTACTATTCCCTTTCTCCTCAGATTTTGATTACATATATGTTACATTAATTCACTGTTTCACATGTATCTATCGTTTTCCATATTTCCATCCTTTTTCTATCTTCATGCCTTAGTATTAATAATTTATTCTCACTTGTTTTAAGAAACTTTTAAAAAACCAGAAATAGATCCACAGACACAATATTCTCTTGAACTATGTCAAACTGTTGTCAAACCCATATATCCATACCTTGACCCCAGTTATTTTATTTTTTAAACTTTTTCTATTGGCCACAATTATCCTTTATTTTAGCACATCATTTCTTAAATATTTTCAGAGATATTTTCAAGCCCATTGTCTGAAAACTGCTGTATCCAGATGACTTAGGTTTCTATTTATTGCTACTTCATCTCAATTTTGTTCAATTTATCTAGTCCTCTGGTGTGCCCCATTATTCTTTATTATATTCTGGGCATTGTTTATATAAAATTAAAGAGATAACTTGAGGCTCTAGAGGATATTTTCTTATGTGTGGATCGAATTTTGCTCCTGGCAATCATTCAAGCTAGAGGTAGATCACTTTAATTTGATCAGGTATTTTCCTAACTTGAATCTGAATTTAAGTCGATCTTCTACTTGCCCCAAGTTAAGACTTTCTATGTTTTATTCACTTTCTCTTCCTAGTGTGCAACTCTTCTAAGGTGCTAATCCACAACCTGGAGTTTCTCCTAGGGCTTCAGTGTTGGGGAAACTGAACATTACTTTCAGGCTCCCCAGACTAGGAAGCACAGCAGAGTTCTGTGGAACATCCAATGCTCTGCTGCTGTTTGAAATTATCATGAGTTTTTGTTTTTTGGCTTTTCTTTCTTTCTTTTTTTTTTTTTTCTTACAGAAAATCAGCATCATATATGAGGTTTACCTCTTTATGATTCTCTGATCCCTAGGATCTTGGACTAAGTGCTAGTCCCCACTCCCCAAAATGAGAAAAATCTTATTCCTTCCACTTTCAAATCAGGATGAAGGGTCAGAATGTAACAAGACAGTATTAGTAAATTATACTAAAGCAATGAATAGCATCATGTGGAAACACAAAGCAAATTATGGCATATTACTGATGGATTCTTAAAGGAGGTATACTGTAGAGTTTTAACTAGAAATAAGATGGTCATTTATTCTATTTACCCATGATAATTTCAGCTTATGCCTGAGGTTCTGAAGAATTAACAAGTGCCTACTTTTATTCTCAAACATGTCTCAGCTTAAAAAGTCTATAGTAAATTATAAATTATGTAAGTTCACTCTGGCCATATTATTATTTAAACCAGCAAGAAAAATGGATGATAGTGGACAGGAGTGAGGACATTCCAGGAATAAAAAACAGCAAATCAAAGACCCAGCAATGAAACAGTATGCTGTGCTCAGGTACAGCAACTTGCACAGCAATATTGGGGATACACATAAAAGCAATGAGTGGAAATGGGTCTGAATATACAACAAGGGCTGGAACATGAGAGTCAGTGAAGGTTATATTTCTGTGGGCAACTGAAAAGCCACTGGCCAAAGGAGATTTTGCAGGTAATAAGAATAACTCACGTGAGAGATGTTGTTGACATAAATAAAGGCATAGGGAATAAGGAACAGATTCAAGAAACCTCTAGAAAGCAAAATCAAATCACATTTAGTTACTGAGTATGTGGAGGTGGAGACTCAGTCTGGCCAGGGAGCTGTGACAACAAATATTTCTAAGAAAACTTACTAAAAATGACACAAAATGCATGCCTTCTGTTGTGAGCAATCTGTCCTACTGTTGTTATACAGATAAGAAAAGCCCCAGGGAGGTTGGGGGAGAAGAGGGTCACAACACAGAAAAATGATCCAGTCCTTTCCGCTAAAACAATGGCACAATGGTTTGAATATTTCAGAACATCTGTTATTATGGATAAATTAACACCCTCAACACATGGGCATTGTTCTCTTTCTGGAAGGACATTGTATTAGTCAGCTCGGGCCACCATAACAAAATACCACAAACTGGGTGGCTTGAAAAATTATAAGATATATATATATTTCTAGGCTGGGAAGCCCAAGATGAAGGTGCCAGCTGATGACTCCGAATGAGAGCCCTTTGCCTGGTTCCTTCAGACTTTCCTTTTAAATGTGTCCTCAACACAGGAGTGGGACTATTGATAGAGCTTTCCTTTTCTTTAAGGCCACATTCCCATCAAATCAGGGTCAAACTTTATGAACTAATTTAACCTTATTTACCTCCTAACGACCCTCGCTCCAGATACTGTCACATGGGGAGGGTTGTGGAGGGGTCAGGGCTTTATCATATGGATTTTTGGGAAGACACAATTCAGTCCACAGCAGACACATAATATGTTTTCATGGTCTCTCATGTGATTTCAGGTTTGTGTTCAGTTAAGCTAGTGAGGGGTGTTGATAATCTGAAGCATCCACAAGAGAGAAATGAACCAGAACCTCTTTACTGCCTTCTGAAAAAGCAACTGCAAAACACAAGTGTTCATGCTTTAGTAGCTAAGGCAGAAAAAAAACAAAAAACAGCAAGAAACAAAATTAAAAACTTAAGTCAATATAATCACAAGAACAGCAGGGAATTGTGTCATTTTCTGAGGCCAGCTAGTGGAGGAGGAAAACTTGCTTGTCAGGGGCGATCTCTGAGCAGCTGTCTTGGGCATCATCCTATGAAGGTGGGTATCAGAAAACTGGCCCTGGCCATACACCTGCCCAACTACAGATCCAATGTGCAGAGCACCCTCAGAATGCCACACTGCTTCTCTTATTCCTATCATTCTACCCTAGCAGATATTCATTTTCAAAAACTTTTATTGGGGCATATTTTAAGTATAATAAGACGCACCTATGTTAACTATTTAAGTCAATGAACTTAAGAACATACAAAAACAACAATTTAATTTCTGAACATTTCAATCATCCTGAAAAAAAATGTATACCATTTTATCACTCCTCATTCCTCTGGTCAAGCCCTAGCCAGCCACCTATTTTGTCTCTATAGATATTCATTTTCTTTTTTCTTTTCTTTTCTTTTTTTCTTTTCTTTTTTATATATTCATTTTAGGTGACACTGAAAGTGCATAGTTTTCTTCCATTAAAATTATTTCTCTATTTATTTAGCCTTAAATCACCCAAGGAAATAAATGATAAATCCGATTCCAATACTGCGGCTTTGAACACGGGAGTCTGCTTTTACCAGGAAGGATCTCACATGTGGACGGGGACAGAGAAAGAAGCCAATGGGTTAACCTGTTGTTTAGAGTTTCTATTTCTGCTATACTTCAGCATAACACAGCTCCCTCCATCAAACTAAGGGGGTGGCATCCCATGGAGGCTCTGATGGCAAGGCCAATCCCATAATTGTGGGATTTTTTAAAGATCTTATTCATTTATTCATGAGAGATAGAGAGAGAGAGAGAGAGACAGAGACAGAGAGAGAGAGGCAGAGGGAGAAGCAGACTCTCTACAGGAACCTGATGTGGGACTTGATCCCTGGACCCTGGGATCATGACCTGAATCAAAGGCAGATGCTCAACCACTGAGCCACCCAGGCATCCCCATAATTCTGTTTATAAGGGCAAATGGGATGCCAGTTTGCTAGCCTATGTTTCTATTTGCCAAAATAAAAAATCAGCACACAGGAAGAAAAAGAGGGAAACAGGCCTTGGAGTTCTGCTCCATGGCATTGGATAACCTTCTTTGTCCTTCCCTCTGTGGAATAAAATACAGCCCTATCTCCTAGGATCACCACCATAAATCCACGTGCATCTGTAATCAAGTTCTTGACAGATCAGCTTATTTGACCACAGTTCAGTGCCTGGTTAACTGTGTAGTTTTTATGTGCATTAGCTTTTTCTAAGCCAAATCTAGTTTTCCCTAATATTATATAAAATTAATCCTCATTAAACACTAACTACACATTAGATATTAGGAGAAGAGTGAAACATGGCAAGCACAGCCGCCATCATCCAGGGTCTAAGGTAAGACATTTAAATCAACAAACCTCAGTAAGGGGCACTTAGAAAGGAGATGAAGTCAGCAGAAAGTATAGCAGAGTCTTTTGAGGAGTGTGCATGTTCCGCGGGGAGGGGTGGGGCGGGACCTCTCAACACTCTAATTGATTGGTTTTAAATCATAATATTTAGTACATTTTGAAATTCAAAGAAATATTTAAGAACGTAATTTTTACATTAATCAAACACACGAGTTTAAAGATTCATCACTTGAATAAAGGGTAGCCTAAAATTCATGCTTGAAGAGAGATACAAGCAGTAATGCTGTGAAAAGCTCAGAGAGATTGCTTGGATAGCTCAGGAGGGCTTCATGGAGGAAGTGGTATCTGAGATATCTGGGATAGGTAGGCACAGAGCACAGATCTGGGAAACCCAGGTGTGTTTAGGGAGCAGATGGCATATAAAACAGTAAGCTTAAATCAAGTAACTCCCAAAGGCAAAGCTGCTTAACCCAAAGGGCAGGAGTCGTGATCAAGGACCTGGGTTGAGTTTATGGCAATTCTATGAAACAGAACCAAGAATAAGAAAGGCCCAGACCTGGTAACTTTGCAGATAGGAAGCAATTTGGTAGAGCAAATGGCAAAGAAGAGAGACATAAGAATGATACCAGGGTTTCCAGACTCCACAAACAAGAGAAGTGATGGCATTTGTAGAAATGACGATGCAGTCTAGAGACTTGGTTTGGAAGATAATATGATTGGGAGCCCAAGGACTGGCCCTGAAGAGCTGGAGTCAATACACAAAGCACAATGACTACAAATGACAGGCTTCTCAGTTCCTTCGGGAAGAGTTCCAAGAGATGACTGTACTGGTGTCCTGATAGCCCCCCCACCCCACTGCACATGTTTCCCACAAGGATCCCAAGCAATGGGCAGCCAGGCTCCCTGTCAGCCTTCATTCTCCCATTCTAGAACAGGCGGGGCTTCTGAGCAATTTGGTTGAACCTGTTTCAGATTCACTGGGCCTTTAAATGGCCTTTTCGGGGCACCAGGGTGTCTTAGTTAAGTGGCCGACTCTTGGTTGCCATTCAGGTTGTGATCTCAGGGCCCTGGGATCAAGGCCCACATTGGTCTCTGCTCTCAGCAGAGCGTCTGCTTAATATTCTCTCTCTCTCCCTCTCTCCCTTTCTTTCTGTTTCTCCCCTTGCTCTCATGCTTGCTCGTGCTCACTCTCAAATGAATAAATTAAATCTTCATAAAACATAATAAATGGCCTTCTCTATGCCTCTTTTATATATTCTTTAAAAAAAGATTTTATTTATTTATTCATGAGAGACACAGAGAAAGAGGCAGAGATATAGGCAGAGGGAGAAGCAGGCTCCCTGTGGGGAGCCTGATACAGGACTCGATCCCAGGATCCTGGGATCATGACCTGAGCCGAAGGCAGATGCTCAACCACTGAGCCACCCAGGTGACCCTATTTTATTTTTTTGTTTGTTTGTTCATGAACCATACATCCAGGTTGCAAGATTACAATTAAGACAAATCCAGCTCTCTGGTGGAAAGAACACAAGGTTTCCTTTTAGACAGAATAGGGTTTGAATACCAATTCTGCTACTGAGTTTCACTTCTTTGACCTGGTCTTCTCACCTTGAAAACAGAATGCTAAGTTCAATGTTATTGTGAAGATTAAACATTTAAAAAGCATATTTAAGACACCGAACTTAGTCCATAAAGCCTAGGATGTATTTTCCTCTTCTTAAGAGCACGAAGCATAATACCAAATGATAAAACCAGAAGTTTAATGTTGGCTAAAGCTGAGGTTGGCAAACGGTGCTAAGTTGGAAAGCAGAAACACGGGATAGAAGGGTAATTATTAATAGCTTGGACACTTAGCTGTATGCTGTTTACAGCATGCCCTACAGGATAAGAAACTCTCCAAGGTCAAATAAGGCAAATCATTTGAGCCCACTGGATCTCAAACACAGCGCATGCAGAATCATAGCCCTAAATGGTGCTGCTGGAGCTGTAATAGCAAAAAAATCACACAGACTGGGCAGCATAAATGACAGAAATGTATATTCTCACAGTTCTGGGAGTTGGAAGCCCAAGATCAAGGTCTCATCAGTGCTGGTTTCTTCCAACAGCCCTCTCCCTCAGCTTATACATGGTCTTCTATGTACATCTACGTCCAAATTTCCTCTTCATATAATGACACCTGTCATATTGGGTTAGGGCCCACTCTCATGACCTCATTTAGATATAATTATCTCTTTAAAGGTAGAAACTTCCAGTTTACAAAATAAAGTCATGGGTATGGAATGCACAGCATGGTGATCATAATCAATAATACTGTATTGCATATTTGAAGTTCCTAAAAAGAATAGATCTTAAAAGTTCTCATCACACACACAAAAAAAACTTTTGTATTTATGTGTGGTGATGGTGTTAACTGGACTTATTGTGATGATCATTTTGCAATCTTTATAAGTATCAAATCATTATGCTGTACACCTGACATTAATACAATGTCATATAACAATTATACTTCAGGGCAGCCCCGGTGGCGCAGCAGTTTGGTGCCGCCTGCAGCCCTGGGCGTGATCCTGGAGACCCGGGATCGAGTCTCACATCGGGCTCCCTGCATGGAGCCTGCTTCTCCCTCTGCCTGTGTCTCTGCCTCTCTCTCTCTCTCTCATGAATAAATAAGTAAAATCTTAAAAAAAAAAAAAACAATTATACTTCAATTAACAAAAAAGGAAAGACTGTATCTCTAAAACAACCACATGCTAAGGAAATATGGAGACTAAAACTTCAACATGAATTTAAAGGGTATATGATTCAGCCTATAACAGAAATCCCATCATAGAAAGTCTTTTCTGGTTTGAAAGAAACTGGTATATTATTCCCCATCTCATTTGCCATTCAAACAACCCAGAATGGCAGGTGGGATAGTCACCAAGTCCATTTATCAGGTTCACAGGAAAGTCAGTTGAGCCAGGACTCAAAGAGCCAGGAATCAGAGTCTAAATATAGCACCCTTTTCATGTCACACTGCCTCTCTGCAATGAGGGGCTGACAGCAGCTCAGAGAAGGCACTGGTGACCTGCTAATTCTGTGTTGGACAGGAGACCAAACGCTCCACGTTTCTTTTCATCTCTAAGCTTCCATGGATCTTCTTTCTCCTTCACACCACTTTGGCACACAGCACAGTGCCAGACACACAGTAGCTGTTCAGTATATTTGGATTTAATTGAATCTAATTAAGCTTCACCATGCAGACTACACACATTTTCCAGTGCCCCTTAAAATATCCAAACTACCTGTCTCCACGCTTTTAACTCTAGAGGTCTCAGCACTCTGCTGGCAAATCCTTAACATGACAATGTAGAGGACAAAGATGAAATGTAATATACTGTCCTTTTAATAGGTGTTCATTACCAAATAAGGACATTCTCTCTCTCCCTGTCAAAACTTTACATGTAAAGAGCAATTCAATTTTATGGAGAGAGGTCAAGTGTTCACATTCGTCCCACTCCCACGTTTCAAGGCCATCATTTAAAATGCCTAAGTAATTTCCATTAAACCAACCTGTGAAAATAAAAAGAACTATATAATACAAATACAAATCCCTTGAGATCAAAGAATCCATATGAATTTTCTATAATCCATGTGAGCACTTCATAATAGGTACCTAAAACAGCACAGCATTTATTGCACTGAGTTTTAGATCAGAAATATAAACTGAGCCAAACAGTTCAACCTGGCTGACATAAAAAATGTGGGCATGATCAGCTTTAAGAAAAATGCTAGGTAAGGAAAGTTAATTTGCCAAGTTTATTTGCCAAGCATTTCGTTTAATCTCCTCTTTCCTGCATTGGGGTTCTTGGAACTTCAAGATAAACTCCATTACCCAAATTCCCTACATTTTCAGGGTCTAGATCTTTCCTTTATATTTTCTTATGTCCCAACCCACCCTAATGTGGTATATATCTGATTTGAAATAAAACCGCAATATAAAACATCTATCTACCTATGTATGTATGTATGTATGTATGTATATACATATATATATATGCAAATATATATTATTTTTTTTAATTTGAGAGAGAAAGAGAGAGCATGAGTGTGAGAGGGTGTGAGAGGGGCAGAGGGAAAGGGAGAAGACTGTCCGGTGATTCAGGGCTCAATCCCAGGACTCTGAGATCATAACCTGAGTCAAAGGCAGACGCTTAACTGAATGAGCCACCCAGGCACTCCTATGACATATTTTTAAATGAGACATCAAAAAGGCAATCATTTAACAGAGAATTTCAGAATTAATTGGTGACAGAGTCAGTTTGCTACTCAGCACCCATTACTTTGTCAGGGCCTTAGCAATCACTTGGTCGTAAACTAATACAACAAGGTTCACTTATTTGTGGTTGAGTCTGGACCTTGAAAATGAGTTGGTTCTTCAACCAAGGACTTAAGTCTAATTTCAAACAGATACTGTAATAGCCCAGGGTGATAACTAAGAGGCTTTTAAAAGTCTATCCAATCATGATTTTGGCTCATTATTTTACCTATACTGACTCCTTTTCGTTGTTTCCAAAGACTGGAGGGTCGACAGTAACAACGGAGACTGTGTTTCAATCCCTTTAATAATATAAACCATACTTTTATTTGTGGCAGAATAGGATTTTGTAATATTAGCTTATACTCCTTGACCCCTGCCCCATTTATTCTGTTAAAGCATTTTTGTAATGTCTTGCTTTAGAGAAGGCATAACCCAGCAAAAGGCTGAAACAGAACAAGACAAAGACAAAGCAAATCAACTAAATGTTTTAACAGCTTAGTCCTCAGGAAGAAAAGGGACAAATCTCAAATAAGCAATAGTCTTCAGAGTATACTCAGGAGCCAAAGACAGCCATCTCACTCGCACATTGGATGTTTCCCTCGCAGAGAAGGATAGACGATTGAAGGAGAAGCAAGGGTGTGGACTTCTGAGCAATACTGGTGAGATGGGGGTGTTGGAGAAATCCAACAGGAAAGAGTACATTAGCTCTTTTAGGCCTGGGAAGGTGGTAGGACACAGGAAAGAAATTTCAGGGAGGTGTATTTAGACAAAGAGGTTCTCAAAGAATCCCACAGAGAATCTCATGGGTCATCATGGTGGTGAAAAAGGACTAGAAAGCTCTCCATGTGATCAAGAGAGGCCTGAAAATTCTAAAGAGTAAGTCAAAATTAAGATGCTGTATAATAGGGATCCCTGGGTGGCACAGCGGTTTAGCGCCTGCCTTTGGCCCAGGGCGCGATCCTGGAGACCCAGGATCGAATCCCACATCGGGCTCCCGGTGCATGGAGCCTGCTTCTCCCTCTGCCTGTGTCTCTGCCCTCTCTCTCTCTCTCTCTGTGACTATCATAAATAAATAAAAATTAAAAAAAAAAAAAAAGATGCTGTATAATAGAAAAGGATGAAGGATTAAATGTAAAAAAAAAAAAAAAAAAAAAGATATCTCCATCCATCTCAGTATGGATGGATGCCAGCACAGAACAAGACGAGCATGGCTATACATGGTGCCTTGGGAGAGCACCCCCTTTTCAGCCTCCACCCTTTCAATACTGTAGCTCTATGTTACCCCCTAAAATGTAAGCATAACCCTTGGGGAAAGGGACACATCCCTGAAGTGTTATTAACATCTAGAGGTCAGGGGCTCAAAAGTGAAATTAGGTTTAAATCTCGAGAAATAAGTTCAATTTCTTGCACACCTGAGTTGGCATACTGAAGTTCCTACCCATTAGGCATTTCTCACACTTTCGGTTTTCCGCATTTGCCTCAATGAAAACCATTATAATCAACCTGCTGAACTTGAAGTGAAAACCCTCGGGCAATATAATTATAAAAATAAAGTTATTAAATATTAAATGCAGACCAGGTAAACCAATTTATGTTTTCTTTATTTCACTAAGGAGCATTAGTCTTGAAATAACATAAGTAAAGATTGATGGGGTATTTTGGGATTTTTTTTGATAAGCTGCTTTTTATATGCATGACAATCTTTAGTACAAATATATCTGAGACCCCAATTTTATCCTGGTCTATGGAGACCATTCCTTGTCTTTGTTAAGTCACAGCTTGTCATGGCACAATTTTTTTCCCATTAAAATATTTATTTTGTTCTCAGGTTGCTGAAGATAATTGAATATTTAAGTTTTAAAATATTGGGGTATACTTGAGGTACCATAAAATGCCTAGAGTTGAACACCAGTTTTCCGATCATTAAAAAATTTTGTCAGTTTTGTGAAAAAAATGAACACCACTTATGTCCATCTTTGATGAGCTCTAGATTAAAACAGTAATGTTGCCATCATAACAAACATCTATTTATATGCATATATATAGCCCCTCCCAAAGGCTGGTAGTTAGGATAATGTCCTAAAGATACCAACTCTCCAGCACCTGCACAAACACAAAAGGCATAGAGCATGGATTACCATCCCCTGTCAAGGTGATACAGGGTCATATAATTAAAAACTGCTACCATCCTTTCTCTAGTTACATAACTACTCATTCAACAAAGTCATGAGCCTACAGATGGAGGTTCATTACTTTGGCCATGAATGGCAACCACCACCAATAGGCAAGTCATAAAAAGCAGAGAGGACTGGGGAATTGGTCTGAGAAACCAGAACCAACACCAAAGGAAGAGCAAAGAAAGAAGAGGAAGCTGGCTCTGGGATTTTTGTCCTGATTTAATGTATTTTCAGTGTTATTGTAAAATTTTCATTATTTCAAGCTTTGAAAACCCATGGTGTGAGCCTTTTGTACCAAAATATATGGGCCTTACCAAAACAGCCATGAAATCAGGAGTCATTTTTCTCATTTTTAAACTATTGTATGACTGAATGGCAGAGGTCTTTTTCAATCCTCACATTTTATGATTCTTTGTCATATCCCTTTCCTGCCATTTCATCCCATCCCTTCCTTTCATCACTCTCCACAGTAAAGAGGAGCTTCTGACCCCTGCATAGATAATATATGTTATGGAAGAACCTTCCCTTCCTACCTGGGAAGCTGCCAGGGTGCTCAAGTGCACACAGTGCATAAAAGAGAAGCTCTTTCAATGGAGTGTGCATGGCATAATGGGCCATTTTTGAATCCAGCTCTTCTTAATTGAGGAAAATGATTTGAAGACCTCTAAGGTTGGACAGGACTTTAACTATGTGAGAAGGCATGAGTTTAGCAAAAGAAAAAAGGGAATTCCAGGGTTTTAAATTGTATGTTCAGTAGCATTGGGAAGAGAGCCAAAAGACTGCCAAAGAATAAACCTTAGCATTCATAAAGAAGTCTCAAGAATCATCCAGTCCCTGAGCATTATTGTGAAGATGAGAGAAAAAAATCCAAGAGTTTTATTCCTGGGACTAGAAACACACATTCCTCCAGAGCAGGGTTCAGAAAACTTTTTTTGTAAAGGACTAGAGAGTGAATATCTGTTGCAATTATTCAACACTGCCACTGTAGCCTGAAAGCAGTCATAGACAATATGTAAATGAAAGACCATGCTTGAGTTCCTATGAAAACTGCAAAACAAAAACCAAAAATATTGCAAAAACAAGCTGCAAATCAGATTCAGCCCACTGACCCTACCATACCAAGCCATATATCACAGGACATTCTTCAAAATCACAGCTCACTGTTCCACTCATCACAAACTAAGGAAAACAAAAATAATTCTCCCAGTACAGCCAAAGTAGCCTTTAATGGCTTGAAATGATCCTTAAAAGGGGGGACATTTATTCAAAGGTAGTCTTTGCTGCCATATGCAAAAAGGCTGCCTGGGAAAAAAGACAACATGGATGAAATATCAGCCACTCTCAGCATGTTCCCACTTCTGAAGCGTGACTTGTATCATGGATTTCCCAGGTATATGACTTCACTTAGCTTTAGTTGGGTTTCTGTCACCTGCAACCAAACATCTTCAGCAACTGTCTAACTGTTGACTTATCTGGGGTTCACCACTTAGAGCACTATTATGTCTCTTGTTTTGACTACCTTTAACGTAAATCCTTCACACATTGGATACACACTTCTCTGTGGGCTCAAGTAGACATTAGCTTATCTATTTAAATGTAATTTATAAAGATTTTATTTATTTATTCACGAGACACACACACACACACAGAGTGAGAGAGAGGCAGAGACACAGGCAGAGGAAGAAACAGGTTCCATGCAGGGATCCCGATGCGGGACTCGATCCTGGGATTCTAGGATCACGCCCTGGGCTGAAGGCAGGTGCTAAACAGCTGAGCCACCCAGGGATCCCCCCTATTTAAATGTAATTTAAAGAAAAAGCAGCATTATAAACACATAAGAGAATGATATCTTACATTTGTGTGGAACTTTGAGTGTATCACACACTTTTATTATAAAATTGTTCCTTACTACAATTGTGTGAGCTACTTGGCAAGGTTATTATCATCCCCATTTTATAGATATAAAGGGAGATCATCTAATTGTGCAAATCCTCAAAGTCTCCCATCACTAACAAGAATAGGATTCAAATCTTAAGAATCTTCATCTAATGCTCACTTAACTACATCTCTATGTGTACTATGGAATAAAGCACTTCCTTGTCAACATTTTCACTATTACCTTTCTCTGTGCTTCTATCATCTCTCATCCACATACCAATTTCTTTACCATCAAGGTTAAACCAAAAACTTACTGTTTCTTAGACATGGGGCTCTGGAAAATCAGGTAATCAAGCCTGTTGAGGATTGCATCTTAAAAGGCCCCAATTCACATTTGGTGACAACTCAAGACAATGTGGGATAGTATGGAAATACTTTTATACACACAACATCTTGAGTGATGTTGTGCTGCATTATACCGGGTTACCAAAATAATGGCCTATGGATACTCAGGATCCCCAGGAAAAACACTGCAATATGAATAAGTAGGTTACTCACATGACTTTCCTGAGTTCAAATGATATATTGTGAACTCCAAACTTTGGAAAACATGAGCAAAGACCTGCACAGAAGTACTGATACTACATTGGGATTTATTTTCCTCTTGAAAAATGGAATGAGAGATCAGTTCTTCCAAAACTGGCTTTATAAAAGGATCTTTGGCATGCTTACTAATATCTCTTCCAAATCTATAGTTCGATGAATTACTCCCAATACTCCAATGTTGGGACAATTCACATTCCCTTTCTCATAGCTGTTCCTCTTCTCTGGTTATTGGAAGGAGACTGACTTTTTTACTTTAATGAAAACAATTTAATTTTACAATTCCCAAGTATTGAGTTACCTGGCAAAGTGCTTTTTATTTTTCTGTTGACTAAAAAGAATATAATAACTTGAATTTACCTCTCAATTTAACTTGATTAGACCTAGGGGAGATTATTTTCTCCAGTTGAATCCAGAATATTTGTCTTCCAGAATCTGAGGATATTAAATAGATAAATGCCAGATAGACTTTTCACATGATTCTTCAGTCCTTTTCTTCATTATGATCATCACAGCTAAAATTAATGTGGGCTCACTCTGCTCCAGGTATGTCCCAGGCAATTCATATATTGAGGTGTTATTAACACCATCTGATGTTCAGACCCACGTGTTAAAACAGTGGGTCCATTTCAAAATCACACCCAGCAATGAGTTTTCCAGCTACAGACAGGAACAGTTCCTTAGTCTTTCTTTGGCTTTCATACTGCTGATATTTTTGAAAATTATAGTCCGTTGAGTAGAATGTGCCTCAAAATGAGTTTATGAAGTTTCCTCATGATTCAGCTTATGTGTCTACAGCAAGGATATCACATATATTTCTCTTTGCATCTATCTGGTGCCACTGTTGACTGATGCCATCTGAAGACCAGGGGTGTTTGCTTTGATCATTAGGTGAAGGTGGTATCCACCAGGTTTTCCCACTCAAAAGTTATTCCTTTTCCCTTTGTCATTATAAATATTTTGTGTGGGTATATTTGAAAATATCTGATTATTCCATTCATAAACTTTCAATGTATTCACTGATTTACTGAGATTACTAAGGACTTATAATTCTGTATTCAATAGGTTAAAATAGATTGCTGTCATTTATTTTGATGCTCAAATTACTCCCCATTTGACCTCTGGGAGCCTCGTAAGGAGGACTTCCATGTCCTGTTCACATATTCCCATTATTCCCTGAGCACCTCCATACTTTCTGGCAAAAGATGTTTCAGGCTCCTCTTGCATATCCTCTATCCGAATTCTGAAATTAGCCTGTTCTTCCCCCAAGAATATCTTTCTTCTTTTACTTCTCTTAGACTATTAGAAGCAAGATATGGCTGCTAAGAATGCTTGTTGCTATTGCAGAGTCTGTTCCCAAGCCCCTTCAAAGGGGGAATATCCATACATACACACACACACACACACACACACACACACACACACCCCTACACAAATTTACATCTTCATGTATTACTCTTTAATGCAAAATCACGAGTTCTCATCAACACTATCAATTTTAATATATTCTCCTTTTCCATATTTTTAACTTCCCTGACAAGGAGAAACTTGGCTTCCATCACTCTCGATATATATGCCTATCTGATCACACCAGCATATACAACCAATTTCTCATGTCCCATTCTCTCCTGCCCCAGGCAGATGGCCTCTTCATCCCACTCTGGATCTAATACCTGAGCAACATCACTTCCTTTATAGATTCTCTCCTATGCTGCCTGAGTTTTACCACCCACAGGCAGCTACCCCTCCATGGGGATGTCCTCACTCCTCTTGATGTCTCACTCCCCTTGATAAGCTACTCCCTGCCATGTTATAGAGAGTTGAATAGTAGTCTGCCAAAAGACAGGCCTACCCAAAACTTCAGGATGTGACCTTATTTGGAAAAGGGTTCTTTGCAGATGTAACTAAGGTAAGGCTCTTGAGATCATCCTGGATTAGGGAAGGCCCTAAATCCAATGACTGGTGTTCCTTATAAGAAACAGAAAAGAAAATTACATAAAGACACACAAGGGAGAGTATGATGTGTATATTAGAATCAGATATTGAAGTGATGTGTCTGCTAAGGAATGAAGACAGCCATCCAAAGGTAGGAAAGATGCCTGGGGTCGGTTTTCACTAAGAGCCCCCAGAAGGAAAAACCTTACTCATACTTTGATTTCAGTCTTCAGGCATCCAGAACCATTAAAAAATAAATTTCTGTTTTATTGTCAGTAAGTTGGTGGTAATTTGTTGCAGAAGCACTGGGAAATAAATATAGAATTTGGTGCCAGGAATTGAGACTTGGATAGATCTATTTGGGGTCTACATTTCAACCCACTACACAAATGGAGATCCTCTTCATCCTGCTCAGGCTTCAAAACCCCACTCGAGACCATCCTCACACATGAAAATCCTTCTTACCCTGACAAAGCCCTGGTACCCATCCCCAGTCAGCTCTCCTATCAATGCCTACTCATCACGTGGGCTGGACGCCCTGCTCTGAGCCACAACTGCTCCCCCTCCACCCCAGACCCTATCTCCAGCTGCAGACACCTACCTTACTCTGCCCCACATTGAGGCTCTCAACTTAATTTCTGAGACAGAAGAAGAGAGTAGAATTCCATTAACGTCTTACCACTGTAAGACGTCTAACTGTAAATTAATTTGGGTAATGATCCAGTATTTCTTGCCATTGTTTGTTTACCTTCCTTCTAAGACAAAAGCACAAAAGTACCTTTTAAAATAAAGTGAAAGATGTCAAAATTATGCCCATTTCCTGGCGTGAGGAAAACACATATAATGTCCTTGACAGAGACAGAAATTCCTTTTGAAAATGGTTATCTGTCTTATTTTCAACACAGTCCTCTATCTGATCTAAGTAAATATGACATTTTAAAACAATAAATGTACTCATAAGTCCCATGTACTGAATTGAATACAGAGATAAATCACTTCATCACAAAAAAAGAAAGTCAAAGTGGCTGAAGATGTTGTCTCCCCTTTCAGCTTCTGAGATTTTTTTGGCAGCTTCAAAAGATACAATGATGATACAGCAACAGGATAAAATACAAGGTTGTTGTAAAACCATAAATAAACCATGATAGTCGCAGGAGATCTTAGGTTTATGTTATCATACTCTGACAACGAAGTCCTTAATGAAAACACACTATAAGTTCACAGTTATGAAAAGACCATTCTGAAAGCCCAGACGTGAGGAAGAAAATGGAAAATCAAGCTTGTTTCATTCTCCTTGCTTCCAACAGAACACTTGAGGAAAGCTTTGAGTATTAGCTAAAACAAAGACTTTAAAACAATGTTTTGAAGTTTTACTTTTAAAAAGTTCTCTTTTTCTTTACACCTGCTGTGAATGGCATTCCTGCAGGTAAGTTAGCATCCAATGTAAGAGTAAAGCAAAGTTTATCGGTCCCTCTTGTTATGTAGCACTGAACTACATGGGAAGTTTTATTGCACATTTGCTGCCTGCAGCTTTCCTAGATTGTTTAACAATTCTGTGCTTCTGTGACATAAAAGATGGGCCAGAAACCTGAGGCCACACTTTTCAGCTCCAGATCGAACATGACATTACACGCTGACAGCGTTTGACAATTTGGCTTGTTCTTTTGAAAGCAATCAGACTGCACAATGACTAGGATGCAGGAAAAAATAAATAAATAAAGCTTTTGTGAGGCAACATTTGCAAATTGCAAAAATGTAATTCCCATTATTCTCTGGCAAGGTTTAATTACAATTAGTAATGATTAATATTAATGAAAACTGTTTGTAAAGCGTGCAAGAGGGACATACCTCATTGGGGAATAACTCAGTACCATATAGTCTGGTCTATCATGCTGTAGAGAGAATATCTGATGTGAAGTCACACCCTCGCAGGACTATTTGGACTCACCAGCTTGCACTTCTTGCCGGTTTTAAGTACTAAAGAAAATTTAAAACTACAGTAGTCAATATAATCATTTCTCAAGTGGATCTATTCATCTCTCATCAAAAAGAAAAGCCACAATGAAAGAAGAACATTTTTTCTGAGTTTGAATTACATTTAATACCATGGGATATAATGATGCTGAAACCTTAAAAATCCATAATGTTGCCTGCAGTGTTTGACAATACTAACTTTAGCCTGTAGAACAAATTACAGTAAAAAGCCTGCATATTTTGGTAGTCCATCAACCAGAAGTTCCTTTTTACTAGCAATTCCATGCTTTGCAAATATGGTAAAAATTGATATTTATGATTATGGCTGGTTGCAAGATTCTACTCATTCTCAAACAAAGGTTACATTTTGTCAGGCAGTTTTATTGTGTATCTCTTCTGCTCTGGAGTTTAAATCCAGTACTATCATGTAGTGTGTGTGTTAGAAACATAACCCATCATATTGCAGTATATATTATTTTAAGCTTTAATGTATAATTCACATTAGAGCATTGCAAATATATAGCATAAATTTGTTTTAGTATATATTTTATAATATATATAGATTACTCAATCATACAGTTTAGTTTATATACTTAATAACTTACTTCTGGTTCTTTTAACTTTTCTGTTGCTTCTTTGTCTCTGAGGATGAATAAATCTCTCTTAGCATCTCTGCTCTATTATAGTCTCACATTTCAATGGCCTGAGGAATACCTCTTCTTTTATAACCCAATATTTGTTCAGGTGAAATTATAGTGATCTTGTATATGTAATGTATACATATATGATGGTACACCTGATACACAAACATATAACCTGCTGTTTCTACAGCACCTAATTAGATTCCAGGTGTTACTGAATTTTATCAGCATCAATACATATGTATATTGCCTCATTTAACTCAAACAGTTAACATGCACTTCAAATGGCATTATTCTAAAGATGAAGCATAGGCCTCTGAGTTGCCAAAGTCATGGAGCCAGGACTCAGACTGGACCCCAGGAGCAGCCAAGTGCCAGTCCTTCCGTTATACCACATACCTAACTAACCACTCTTCCGATTTCTAGACTGGCCACCTTCAGGATTAATAACCAACTTTTACTTCATTCATATACTTAATTTGAAAGCAAATTATCCATTTTTTCCCTTCACTTAATTTCCAGCCCTCTTCTGCCATTTCTGCTTTCTCTCTCATTACTTTAAAAGGTAGACTACTACAAGATTTTTGTACTCCAGCTAGTCTTTAAGATTTTATTTTTTAAGTAATCTCTACACCCAACATGAGGTTTGAACTCACAACCCCAAGATCAAGAGTCTTATTATGTTCTATCAACTAAGCCAGCAAGATGCCTGTCCAGCTAGTGTTTGCCTCTTAACCCCATTCTGCATATCAATACCAGGGACACAGTTCACCATGTTATTCCTCAGTATCTAGGACAATATTTCTCAAAAAAAAAAAAAGCTGTTGCTTAGGGTGTCTCAGTGGCTCAGTCAGTTGAGTGTCCAACTCTTGGTTTCAGCTCAGGTCATCTCACAGGTCCTGGGATCCAGCCCCAGGACAGCTCCATACTCAGCGATGAGTCTGCCTGAAGATTCTCTCCCTATGACCCTCCCCTACTGGTTATGCCCACTCTCTCTCCCAAATAAATAAATAAATAAATAAATAAATAAATAAATACTATTTTTTTTTTGCTTGAGAAACACACACGTGATGACCTAATAAACATTTCCGTACGTACATACACATAGTTGATCTGCATTATTCAAATTACATATTTGCAAAAACATCCACTTGCTAAAAATGACTTAGGGCCCCCAAATCAATACTCATAGCACTGTGTCATTCATTCACAGACCTGTATAGTGAATAGAACAATTTTAGTACCCTGATGCACCTGCTCCCAGCTGAGCCTGAACAAGGTGATGCTCTGCCTTCTGTAAACAAGTATACTCTTCACATTCTATTTAATGTCACCCTTTCTGTATTTTTGAGCTTTTTGTTGGTGACTTTTAGAATGCTTAAAATTGCCTACCCCCAAGTGTATGCTAAAGTGCTAACTAGTGTTCAAAATTCTAGATGGCTATGATGTGTCTAATGAAGAAAATACTTGTGTCAGATATGCTTTGTTCAGGCATGAGTTGCAGTGCTGTTGGCTATGAGTTCAATGTTAATGAATCAACAATATATATTAAATAAGGTGTCTTTAAACAGAAATACACAAAAAATAAGTTTACGTATAGATCAGTTGATGAAAATCAAGTAACCAAAGGCTCAAAGGATCCCAACCCTGCATTTTCCTTAGGAGGAATCATTCAGTATTTATTAATTCATTGTTTTCACTGACTCTATAGAATATAACTACCACAGATGAGTATCAAGTATATATAACTAAACCAGTATTTCACAAAGACCCTTATTAATAGCAAGACATTTTGATAATTTCCATTCTGTTCTATTCTATCCATTTCATTCAAAGAAATATGTTGACTGTGACCCAGTACATTAACTTTACAACCTACTAAGGAGACAAGATACAAAGTTTAAAGGTCACTGATTTAAGGCCTAGCATTAGAAGACAAAACATTTGCAATTGGCTCTTAAGGCCCATCATGATCCTACTTCATTCTCTCTCTAATCTTATATCTAATGCTCTGTCCTAACATGCTTATTTCAACCGGGGGTAAGGCAATTGAATCATGCCCACATTGCTATCACAAAAGTTCTCCCAACTTGCAGTCATTTTGAAACCTGGCCAATACTATAAAAGGACAACTCAAGAGCTATCTGTTATTTCTTTAAAACACAAAACCTTCTCAGATTACTCAAGGTCACACCTGGATCTTTCACTACTTTGAAATCTCCTGGAACTAATTGTTTCAATGTGTAAACTTTCCTCGTGGAAGAGATGGAGGAGATTTTTGATGGATAATATTTATCTTCTCATCAAGTAGAATGCTTGAGAAATAGGGCCAATGTACTGAATTCAAATCACCCTTCCACCACAAATAACATAGTGGGCTATAATGGGCAGGGTCCTTAAATACTTAAAGCTTCCCATGTCCTCCTCTATAAAATGGGGGTAATACTACTAAATGCCACATTAGGTTCTAGAGAAAAAGAGAGAGATAATACACAAAAAGTGCATCAAACAATGACAGGTAGACCTAGCTGTTAAATACCTTTCAGTAGGGGCACCTGGGTGGCTCAGTTAGTCAAGTGTCTGCCTTCAGCTCAAATCACGATCCCAGATAGCTCAACAGGGAGTCTGCTTCTCCCTTTCCCTCTATTTCTCCCCCAGCTTGTGCCCTCTCTTGCAAATAAATGAACAAATAAAATCTTTAAAAATAAATACATAGGGCACCCGGGTGGCTCAGTGGTTGAGTGTCTGCCTTCGGCTCAGGTTGTGATCCCAGGGTCTTGGGATCAAGTTCCGCATCAGGCTCCCAAGAAAGAGCCTGCTTCTCCCTCTGCCTATGTCTCTGCCTTTCCCTCTGTATCTCTCATGAATAAATAAATAAGGTAAAAATAAATACATAAATATCATTTAGTTATGATTATCATGGCCAGTGTATTAATATTATCATGGAATCATACAAAAATTAGGCAGTAAATAGTTTTTGTTTGTTTGTAACTTCTTCGTGAAATCATTTGATTTTAAATCAACTTCTCTGCTATTAGTCTTCCCTGGTTTTATTTCTTGATCTTTCCTAAGAGAGTCCTCTATCACCTCAGAAGAGAGAATACTTTACACGACCTTATTATGTGATGAGTGTTGTATGAGATTTAACGAATATATCTCTGGTCTAGTATTCACAATAGTTTATAAGATGTAGATGGCATAAACATTAATATCCACACATATTAAATAACTGGCTCAGGGTCACACATTTCACTGTTATAACAGGACATGTTCCTCAAAAGAGATGAAAAGAGAATGCCAAGGACAGAGATGTTTTATTTTTATTTTTCCAGGTTTCAGTCTTAGTTTGCTCTTCCCATGCCTTCTAACCTGCTTTTGCTTTCCTGGGGGTTTTAACCACTGCTATACAGCGAGAAATATTAGAAGAATAAAATCATTTAATCAAGTGAAAAATAAGAATCAAAAGAGCATTGAGTTTGTATATGGTTTTAAGTAATTAAAAGATAATGTTCCTGACACCTTTCAAGAGTCAGCGTGAAATATTCTTTCTGAACTATTTGTGTTGACTGTTCAATGAAAAGTATTTATTACATATTCTTAACCAAAGACTATTTGGGGTGCCTGAGGGCTCAGTTGGTTAATTGTCTGCCTTTGGTTCAGGTCATGATCCCAGAATTCTGGGATGGAGCCCTGTGTTGGGCTCCCAGCTCCATGGGGAGTCAGCTTCTCCCTCTCCCTCTGTTCTTCCCCCTGCTGGTGTGCTCTCTTCCTCTAATAAATAAATAACTTAAAAAAACTATTTTAAATTTTTAATATTGCATGTAGTTAAAACTAATTTGCCCAATACCGGCCCAGTCAAAAGAATAACTGGGAAACACAGGAATATGGACAAATCATTCACTCACATGAAATTTAGCGTGCCAAGTATTTGTTTTTAGCAATTCCAATGACAATATCTATGTATACTCTGGGTAATTAAAATCACTGCATCCTTCCCTCGAAGCTTCAAGTTCATGTATTTGAAAGACATTCTGATATGGTAGCCATTAGACATATGAGGCTATATAACTTTAAATTAATTAAAACTAAGTTATATTAAAAAGTCAGTTCCAGGGCAGGTGGATGGCGTAGTCAGTTAAGTGTCTATCTCTTGATCTCAACTCAAGTCATGATCATAGGGTTGTGAGATCAACATCGAGTTCTACACTCAGCGTGGAGCCTGCTTACAATTCTCTATCTCTCCCCTCACTCCTCCCTTTCCTCTCTCTCTCAACCTCATGAAAGAAAAAAAAATCAGTTCCATAGATCCAAATAGACACATTTCAAGAGTTTAACAGCCACATGTCAAGGGTGACTACTGTACTAGGCAGTGAAGACATAGTTCCAACATTGAAGAAAACTGTATTAGGCTATAATCAATACTTATTAAACCTTCTTTTAAAAGCTTCAGCTTCATTGTACTATTTGATTCAAACTGTTAGTCCATCTTCACTGAAAGAGGAACTCACCACCTCTGTTTCTTGAAAGAATTTAAGATTAGTATTTTTCATTTCTTCTATCTTTAACATAATTTACCAGTAAAGCCACTGAAGCTTCTAGTTTTCTTTGTTGGGAACTTTTAATTATGAGTTAAGTTTCTCTTATTGATATTCAACATCAATATATTCAAGTTTCCTATTTATTTTTAGGTCAACTCTCTTAAATTTTGTCTTTCAATGATTTTGACCATTTCATCCTTCTGATCAAATTTATTCTTGTGTATCTATAGGACCTGTAATAATGTGCCTCTTTCATTCTTGATATTGCCAATTTGTGTCTCTTCCCATATTTTTTTGATCAGTCATGGGATAGCTATCAATTCCATTTTCTTCACAAAGAATGAACTTGGAGTTTACTATATTTTCTATTTTCCCACTTTTTTTGCAATGATTCCAGTTTTTTTCTTTACAATTTCCTTTTTTTTTCTTCCTACTACAGGTTTAATTTTTTCTCATTGTCTAACTTCTTACGGTGGGAACTGAAACCATAGATTTTTAGAATTTCTTTTCCAATTAAAAAGAAAACTTTTTCCTCCTATTCATATACTTCTGACAGCGAGTCTATGGGGTTTCCCTTATATTATGCAACTGTACAATTGGAAGATACCTTCTGGGTGTTCTAAAATAAATTTAGGACACTAACTAGCTTGAGTTAGCACAGACCCCACAGGTTAAGGTCTTAGGCCCACAAGCCTGCCACTCTCCCCAGTTTTAGAAACAAAACCCAAGGCCCAGGTTGTGATTTGTACTCCAGACCAACTGGCTATAAATCAGGGGTTCCCATGATGGCATTCTCAGCCTCAGTAATTTGCTGGCCTGGCCTGTAAAACTCAGGAAAGCACTCTGTTCACTGTTACCAGTTTATTATAAAGGCTATAGCTCAGAAACAGCCAAATAGAAGATATGCATAGGGCAGGGGTAGGGATTTGTGGTGGGGAGAGGAGTGCACCAAGTCCTCATGTCCTCTCTGTCTCATTGACCTTTTTTCTTTCATGTTTATAGGATACATCTGGATATATATATATATATATATATAGGATATTTACTGTAGGACTATGTAAACAGCATGAAATTACATTTTGCCGTTCTTAATCCTTTTGAAAATCCCCTCATTTTAGTTAGAATATTTATCCCAATACTGTTTAGTTTATGTATTTATATGACTGGGTTTGTGTTTACTTGTTTGTTATTTGTCAAATCTATTTTTTATCTTATCTTCATTGCCCTTTTTTGGGTTATTTGAATTTGTTTTAGAATTCCATTTTACTTTTCCTATATAGGTATACATACACAAACCTGAAGCATCACTGATTAAATGACTTTCAATAGCCAAAGAATTTATAGGCATTGTCATTAAACTCATTGTATTATAGATATCAATGGTTTTCGACCACTGTTTTGGTCCCCAGGGGAATGTGTGTGGACATTTTCAGTTATCATAACTGGGGTAGGCGTGGGAAGTACTACTGGTGGGGAGATGCCAAGGATGTTGCTAAATATCCTAAAACACATGGGACAGCTCCATATGACACAAAACTATCTGGCCCCCAAAATGTCAACACCAAAGTTGATGAATCTTATTCTGCGAATTACAATATAAATTCTTAAATTTCCACAGTCATCTTATAGCTAGCATTGCACAATTTCACAAAGTAGATACTTTGTAATTATATGGGTCCAAAGCATCACCCATCCTTTTCCTTGGTTCTATTGCTATGACATATATTACAGCTATAAAGGTTATAAATACCATAAAGACATTGTTATAATTTATCCTTTAAACAACCATATGTATTATAAAGAAGTTAAATGGAAAAATGTTTATTTCTCCAGGTATTGCCCATTTCTGATACTCCTCATTCCTTTATGAGGATGAAAATTTACATCTGGTATCATTCCCCTGAAGAACTTCTTTTAAAATTTCTTTTTTAAAAAATTTTATTTATTTATTCATGAGAGACACAGAGAGAGAGAGGGAGGCAGAGACACAGGCAGAGGGAGAAGCAGGCTCCATGCAAGGAGGGTGACATGGGACTCGATCCCGGGTCTCCAGGTTCACGCCCTGGGCCTAAGCCTGCGCTAACGCGCTGAGCCACCTGGGCTGCCCTCTTTTAAAATTTCTTGTGCTGTAAGTCTGCTAATAACAAATACTGGTGGATTTCTCTTATCTGAAAAATGTTTTTATTTGGTCCTAATTCTTTTCTTTTCTTTTCTTTTCTTTATTTATTCATAAGGGATACAGAAAGAGGCAGAGATACAGGGAGGGAGAAGCAAGCTTACTGGGAGAAGCCTGATGCAGGACTCAATCCTAGGACCTCAGGATCATGACCTGAGCCAAAGGTAGACAGACACTCAACCTCTGAGTCACTCAGGTGCCCTATTTTGTCCTAATTTTTAAAGGATATTGCTGGTGAATATAGTATTGGAAGATTTATTTTTCATTTCCACGTTATAAACATACTGTTCTACATTCTTTTGCCTCCAATGTCTCTGAAGAAAAGTCATCTGCTGATCAAATTATTATACTCTTGTCTATAATACATCATACTGCTGTATGGTGTAATACACCTTGCTGCTTTGAAGATCTTCTCTTTATACTGGCCATCTTTCTGTTTATTCTGCCTGGTATGTAGTGGCATTCTGTCTTCCATCATATTTGGGGCAATGTTGGCTATTATTTATTCAGATACTTCTTTCTGCTCCATTGTTTCTCTATGTCTGAAACTCCAAGTACATGTAAATTAATCCACTTAATATTATCTAACAGGTGTCTGAAGTCCTCTCCATTTCTATTTCAACCAATTCTGTTTTTTACACTGAATAATTACTATTAACAGATCTAAATCACACTTTTTCCTTTGTCAACTCTATTTGCTGTTAGTCCAACAAGTAAATTTTTTTTCAGTTCTAGAATTTCTATTGGTACTTTATCTTTTCTATTTTTGTGCAGAGCTTCCTATCTCGTCATTCACTATGAATATGTCATATTTATTTCATAGCAGATGGTCATAACTATTTTAAATATTGTCCATTACTTCCAACACCTATGTCAATCTATTTATATCAGTTCATGTTTTATTCTTATGAGGACATATTCCATTGTCCTAATTATCTATAGGTCATGCAATTTTGGATTGCACCCTAGACATTATGAATTATAAGATATTGACACTCTGGATTCTGGGTTTTTTTTTCTCCTGTGTTATCCCTTTAGCTTTAGTTTGCAATTATCTTCCTCGAACAAAAACTGCCAATTTTGATTTTTGGATGACAGTTCTGGTCCAAATTAAGATATTTTATCATTACCTGAAATGCTTTGACTGTGTTCCATATATGTGAATCAGATAAGCCAGATAGCAACAAAATATAAGAATCTCACTTATAGCTATTTCTTTTCTGGGATTTCCTCTTATCTCAGCTGGGTAAGTTTTCCCCAGATTCCATTTTCTGGTTTCTGCTGTAGAAACACTACAAATTTCTTCACCAGCACCCTCTTCCCCTATGTGCTATCTAAAGATTAAAGTCATGAAAACAGGCAATAACTCCATTCAATTCTCTTCCTTCGAGAAGATGCCTCTGGTAGAGTGTGCCTACTTTTTTTTTTTTCTCTTAGTGACTTTGGCTGCTTTTTGTGTCATAACCAGAATTTATAGTTGTTTTCCAGCAGAGGTGTCCATCTGTAGGATCCTACTTAGTTATTTCATAAAGCAAAAGATGCCTTTCCTTTTGTTTTAATGGTTGTTTTCTACTTCAGGAGTCCTGATCTCAAGAGTTACTATAAGTTGGTCAATCAAAATACTCCTTTCTTTTAGTCAGCAAACAAGATGTCCCTTTAGTGTTTTCAAAGTGTATTCAGATCTGTTCAGTTCTTTCCATATTATCAACAACTAGATTTCCTAGAAGGTGAAGGGTCCCTGATAGATTTTGCTGCATTATGTATTTTGTGATTCAAGAAACAAATTGTAGAGAGCTAAAAGATCTTGGGCTTTAGAAATGTGATTAAAACAAACAAACCAGTTGCATTGAGGTAGTTCATTCCCAAGATAATATAGAAACAACTACTTGATTCTAAATCAAGACATATAAGCCCCAAGTCCAACATCATCAAATTGCTTACCATGTCTATACCTGTTTCCTCACCACTTAAAATTTTTAAAAAGCCATCACAGAGGCTGCAGGGAGTTTTCGACCATATAGGAAAAGACTCTAAGATAGAAGTCTAAGTCTAACAATGTTAAGTAAGCCGTCATGCTTTCTCACTACTTTAAAGCAGTATTGAAATACACTAAACAATATGAACATAATCAGTGATCTATTCATTCTCTCTCAAAACTTAAATTCAATACTATTTTCAAAGAGCCCCACAGCTTGTTCATGATGATGGTGGTTATCCCACAAGTTTACAGTTGCTATTGCTCAAATGTTTTGTTATTACAGGCAAAGTTATAAAACCTCTTTATGATCCTTTAGGGCATCCATTGCAGCTATTCTATTCCAAATTCCATAACTTCCCTATTATCGTTGAGTCCTATGGGTAATTATGCCTTTTGGCATTGTGAGAACCTCAGATTGAATCCACTTGAAGCCAGCAAGCTGCATTGAAAGAGGAAAATTCCCTTAAAAGCCAAGACATCTGGCACTGCAAAGATTAGAGGGGTCTTAGAAATTGATTTCAATCAGCTGACTGATTGTGAATTGGTAACTGACTACACCCATCTCTATATCACTGATGAACCTTCCAAGTAAGCTCTCTAGCCTTAAAACATGAAGGTGGGAACTCAGGAACTCCCAGAATGAACCTCCAACCCATCTGTGGGAAGTTCACTACTCCCAAGGATTTCATAGGGCATGCAGCTTTCTCAAGGCTCCACATCCACTCTGGTAGTCACAGGCTTCTGAGACTTAAAGAACTATTCTCCACACAAAAAGTGAACAAATTATAGCACTAGATGAGAGCTATCACACAGAAATATAATGTGAGCTACACACAAATTTTAAATGTTCTAAAGGGGGATCCCTGGGTGGCGCAGCGGTTTGGCGCCTGCCTTTGGCCCAGGGCGCGATCCTGGAGACCCGGGATCGAATCCCACATCGGGCTCCCGGTGCATGGAGCCTGCTTCTCCCTCTGCCTGTGTCTCTGCCTGACTCTCTCTCTCTTTGTGACTATAATACATAAATAATAAATAAAAATAAAAAAAATCTTTAAAAAAAATAAATGTTCTAAAGCCCCATATTGAAAAAGTAAAAGAGGAATTTAATTTTGATAACAATATATTAATCCAATATATCCAAACTATCATTTAACATGTAATCAATATTTAAATTAATTCAATATACATTTTACATTCCTCTTACTGTGCTAAAGATTCTTAAAAGTCCAGAGTGTACTCTATCTCATAGCACATCAATGCATACTAGCCACATTTCAAGTACTCAATAGATACAAGAGGCTAGTAGCTACCATATTGGATACACACTGCCCAATAAATACTCTCTTTATTTGGTACTTTTGCTATATATTTTTGTTTAAGGTAATCATACTTTATGTCCCAGAGGTTAAAAATGAGAACAAATCTGATAGAACTTCAGACCTAGGACTCTTCTTTTACTTTAATATAGGGAATATCACCAGTTCCTTACGATACAACTTTAACTGTGTCACATCTTTGTTTGGAAACTGACTTCCTTTAAGTCATGACAGAGTCCACAGACCATGACTGACAAAAAAGATACTTTGGTTATAGCTCCAAAAAACATACGATCACCTTTTCTGAACATTGATGGTGCTCCCCCCCGCCCCCCGCCAAAAAAAAAAAGGAGAAACAGGCCCAAAAGAAGCAAACCAAGACTAAATTGCTGGCATGTAACCTTTAACCAGTCAATATGGAATTTCCTGATCAGCATGAGGTCATCTGCAAAACGGACCCCCACCCATCCCCCAAAGAAGGTGACTTGGCCTGAGTTACTCTTACTGGTAACTTCCTCATCCTGTTCCATTTCTGCCTATGAAAGTTTTCCATTTTGTACAACTCCTTGGATCTGCTTCCTACTTGCTAGATGGATGCTGCCCAATTCATGAATCATTGAGTAAAGCCAATTAGATCTTCAGATTTACTCAGGTAAACTTAGCTTTTCCAACCACAGACTTAAGGAACAGAACTAGAGGGAACTACTTATCACAATGCTGTCTTCTCACTGGGTAAAGCCTGTCGCTTGAGAGACTAATCATTTGCCTAAGCTCATACAGCTGGTGGACAGCAGATCCATGCTGGAAATCCAAACTTCTGGCTTTTAACCTTCTGTTCCAGTATGCTGAATGCCCACACACTCACTATGTATAGATTTCTATTGCACAGGATCACATCAGGATTCCTCCTAGTTCTCCTATATGAGCTCTTCTAATACTTACCTTAGGCATGAACAAACATAAATGATTTTGAAAATGTAAGCATTGGAGACTTCTCCTGAGGTAGGAGAAAGAGGCATAAGGTATAGCAGGGTCACAGAAACATACACATGTTGGAATCAAAGTGGAGGGGCAGTTAGGGAATGAGCTCTGGAAAAAAACTAGCTGTGTGACCTTGAGCAAATCTCTTAACCTCTCCATGACCCAATCTCCTTATCTGCAAAATGACTGGCAGTGGGAGGATTAGATTATTTCTGAGGTCTCTTCCAGTTCTAAGATACTTATTCTAATTCCTGCTAGACAAATGGTTATATAATAATAACCTTTCTAAGTTAGTCTTCTGCTTAGAAGAAAAAAATAATTCTGCCACCTGTTCTCTCTATGGATATTTCTAAGGATTGGTCAAATAATACCGAATATTTTATCAAGAAATTAAATCTCAAGGTATCATGACCATAACAATTTCTAAGAAAGAGCGTCCTATAACAGAAAGCATCATACAAAGCAATAGCATGGCTAAAATTATACTTTTCTTCAGAAAATTTCATTGTACTTAAATAAAAGTTGGAAATTATGACTTCTAACAATGTTGCGTGGATTTTTTTTTTTTTTACATTTTTAACTGAAAACTAATCATTTACATTGGACATTTTGGTTTAAACGGTGTTAACACCACTTGCACTGCTTTCAATTCATTCAATAGATGAATATATAGCACTTTTTCTGAGCCAGGCAATGGTGAGCTAAATTGATATAAGACTTGCTCCCATGGAATTATATAGTCCAATGTATAGATCTGAAGGAAATTAACCTAATCATTCTTTAAGAATTGAGTATAGTACAGCCATATCAACCTTTTATATTCAAAACTGAACTTAAAAAAAAAGAAGCTCTCTAAAAACAGAGACCTTAATCTGTGTTTACCTTTCTACTCATACTTGTGATTTAGATGGCAGAGGGAAGTACATCGTTTCTAAGCAGAGTCCTGGACATACAAACTCCTGGAAATCCAGTATAGTCTTATATGATAAAGTGGTTCTTCAAAACACCAAAAGCTTCTGAGACTGTACCTCTATTGCACAGCATCCCATCACTATTTCTTCTCAAGGAATTCATAGTTGTCCATCCTTCCTATGCTCCCCAGAAATGAAGCCATCCCCACCAACACCAACTTCCAATTCTCAGCAATAAACAATACAGAGAATTCATGGAAAGAGAGATGCAAATGTTTGAACTCCATTTGCTGGCCCTCACCTGAATTGTCTCTAAGCAATTAACATTTAAAATTTTGCTGCAAGACTCCATCTACACAAATATGTGTTCCCTTAAAAAAAAGAATTAGAGCTCCTTGATGCTTCATTCAGGAGTCCTCGTATTTTATAAAGATTAATGACTGCCAAACATCACTCCTGCTACTGATGTGTTTTCTGATGAAGCAATTTCAAGTGCAAAATCCTATATTATTTTTTCCTGTAAAAAATGTAAAGAGATTTCCTTATTGAAATTACAAAAATTATAATTCTGTTTCACCTTTCACTCTGAAAATACCATCAGTTAGATGTGCCAGTGGTTATCCTTGGGAAACAATGCTGGCATCCCTCATTCTTAAAACTAGAAACCTAAACCAAGGTTGGTTTGTAGCATGAACTTTGATTCCTATGGTCCTGGAAAAAAAAGATGAAGTAAAGGTGTCCATGTAACGGAGCAAGGAAAAACATAAACCCATAGCGGACAGAGAAGGAAAAAAATATAGTAAACCCAACGTTGTCTATACCATATCTTCTGAGCATCCTTTGTAAGGTTGATGTCTGCCTTTGATAACAAGAGGCATAGGCGGAATCCAATGTCGTATATCAAACACATCTGAAAAGAAAACAGGAGAGGAAAAGACCACTTCTATAAGGCACCAGTCCAATGCCAATTCTTATGTACTGGCTTCTTTCAAAATATTCAATCACACCTAATAATTGGCAGGAAACACAAAAAGGCTCTCACTTCCATGCTGTTGTATTCACTCCCCCTGCGGTACGTGGCCATTTGTGGCCACTAGCAGCAATAAGGGGAAATCCTCAGAGAGATAAGATATGTTCAGTCACACCCTCACCCCTCCTGGCTCTATACCTCTCTGGTATTAATATACTTCAGTTCGTGGGTTAGGAGAGGGTCCTTAAAAGCATCAAAGTAACATTTTTTTCTGGGCAGATAGAGAACTAAAGGATTTTTTTATTATTAAAGAAAAATAAAAAGACAAGTCAAAATATCAAATTCCACTGATGTTTCCTGAACACTTTTCATTTAATAAGCTTCTCGATGGTTTGTTAGAACTAAGAGCATGTCTCGCTCCTGGAATAAGATACATGTTTTATGAAATCGCCACAAAAGAAGAATAATCATTCTTTTGTACAAAACGCTTGCCTTATAGCAATTGCTATTTTTGCTACTTTACAAAAATTGGTTTCCCATTTCTACTATGTCTAAATAAAAAATGTATACTTAACTGTTTCTGATCATAGAAGTTACAATAATGTTTATATTTTCTCATTTACTGATTCCATAAGTAGACAAATAAGACCTTCATTTTTTTGTGATGTTCTAGGACAATGAGATAGATTGACTCATGAATTTCACCATTAATGTGTACTTACTACTATCGGTGTGATAAAATTCCAAGTGAGTCATTTAATTTGAATCAGTATAATATACAGAATGGATAAGCTTCTTTTTTTTTTTTACATTTCCGTTTTTAAAATTTAAATTTAGGTAGTGAACTAATAGTACATCATTAGTTTCTGATAAGCTTCTGACAGTCACTTGCTTCCCAAATATTTTTTGAGCACTTAGCATGAACCTATCACTCTACTATGAGGTGATGGGAATATCATATTAAAGACAGACACCCTTCTCCTGCCTTTTGGTTCTCACAGTTAATGGCAAGGATCAGAGAGATGAAAAGCAGGAATAATGGTTTAATAAGTGGTCTGCTTGGGGACCTCAGGGTGCTCACACAAGAGGATAACCTAAGGCCACATGTGAAGGCCAGAAAAGGGGTGCTGGGGAACATAATTACTCAAGAGAGGCCAAGAAGGGACAGGGAAGTTAGCCAGGCAATGATGAATAACAAATGCTCTTAACAATTCGACACAAAATCAGCTTAAGACTGAGGAACCTTTGTGGACATGTGTTACTTCTAAGCTGTTTAATCAGGATAAATTTTCTGGAGGAGATAAACCCTGAGTGTAATTTTCGAGAAAGAAAATTGTAGCCTTAGAAAAGCAGTTTTCCTCAGCATTGGTCTTTGGCCTTACTCTAGACAGACAAACAAACAAACAAACAGAAAACAAAAAAACAGCAACAAAATAAAAAACCCTATTGTGCCTCTAGGACATTCCTAGAAGAAAATATGTTAAAACACACCCACAACCAATTAAAAAAAAAAAAAAAAAAAAGGCTGACACAGCCAAGCACACAATTCACTGACAGCTTTTTGGATACCTCCAGACTTCTGGGCTTCTGTGTCTCCTTTGCTCTTGGCTTCAGGACTTCTGATTCCCCACAATAAATAAAGAGATGCCTCCTCACATGAAGGAGAGTTAGCCGCAATGATGCCACTAGGATCTCAAAGCTTCACACCAGCCACACAATTCTTTGTCTACAGAATAACTCCCAAAAATGAAGCAAGAACAGAAACCACAGCACCACGCACATTTTTGTGAACATTCACCATCTACCAGGAGCATTTTATGTTCCTGATCTCACTTCACCCTCACAGA
The DNA here is from genome assembly GCF_018345385.1 of Vulpes lagopus. Taxonomy (NCBI): domain Eukaryota; kingdom Metazoa; phylum Chordata; class Mammalia; order Carnivora; family Canidae; genus Vulpes; species Vulpes lagopus. The sequence goes on from NC_054833.1 coordinate 5,542,419, forward strand.
ACTCTGGTGAAGTAGGTACTCTCATTATCCTTATTTCATGAGGGATAAAGTTCAAGTGTCATAGGTCACATAGCTGGTGTGTGCCTGTGTGAGACGTCAACCCAGACTTGCCTAACACCCAGGCTTGGGCTCTTAGACAATACATGCCCCTGCTCACTGCCCCAATACCGTCAACCAAGGTCAATGAACTCTACCATAAAACAGAGGAGAGAGGAGATGCCAATGTAGCAAGAGAAAAGGTAAAAATGCATAGTGTAGAACTTCTAATACTGAAGGTTAATTACTATGTAACGGAAAAGAGACTGAGGAGGTCAAGTCAATGAAATAATGCAGCATTTAAATTGATTAATAGAATCTGTAAACAATAGCAAGCTGCAGTGGCAATGCTTCCAGATTTACCATTTTGCACCTTTTGATTATTGGGCCAGCTCTTTGAACAAACAGAAGTAGGGGCTCCTCCTGTCCCTCAGAAGGAGAAGGATAATTTGGGGAAGTATCAATATTCCATTCTTCTTTTTTATGTATCAGATTATAATAGCATTATATATTAAGAAAGAATGACATTCCTTGCTCTCATCTTTGATTTTTAAAATAAACCACTCTGTGTTTATTTTAAACACAAGGGAATAAAATTTGGTGGACTAGCAATGAGTTCTCATCTCTAAAAAATAATATTGGCCCCTTTGTCTTCATTTTTTTTCAGTTGTTTGGAATGTTTTATAATATCTTGGTCTTCAGCATACATGTCCTATGTAATCACATCCTCAAAATATCATAGGTAAAAATTACAAAAGAAGGTCAGCAAACTATAGCCCACGACCAGATCTGGCCGATCCCTTGTTTTTGTAAATCAAATTTTATTAAAAATCATGCCACCCTCATTCAGGTACCCAATGTCTAGGGCTGCTCTCTCACTCTAATAGCTAAGTTGAGTGGTGGCTATCTGGCTTTTTATCAAGAGGTTTGCTGTGCCCTGCCCTGTACCACTGGGAAGTCTGCAGTTAGAAGACTTCATTATTCTTCTCTACAATTTGTCTTCCATATTTCCATTAATTCACTCATTTATTCATTTGTTAATCAACTAATATTTGAGGCAACTTCCACGCACATGGCATGTAGATGAAGACTGGGTTAGAGACTCAATGGAGAAACAGACAAAGGACCATGTAATGAATGACTGCTCTAAAAGTAGGAACTTGGGGAAAAGGAAGCCCGAAAGGTGTCACCTTGAGGAAGCCAGATAGGTCTAATTTTGCTTTGTTACAGAGGTGATCACATGGGTGAAAACCATGAATATGGTTTGTTAGTCCTTTGCTTGGGAAACTCAGGGGTGGCCTCAGAAGACAGTAAACTAGTCACGCTTCAAGGAATGGAAGAAGGTTGTAGGTAAGGGGAACAAACCAAACCAAACAATTTACAGTGACTCATACAGGTCCAGGTAGTATTTAGTTTGGGGACTTAAAGGTATTTGACATACTATCATTTAAATAAAAAGGCTGAAAATCTCTGGGTTACATTATTGCTTTCATGACTTCACAATAGACACATTCTGGTTTACTGTTAGATTGCCAATATCATAGTGTTCTGATGGTTCAGAAGAGATGGAGCCTGTTCACGACATGAGGAAAACTGATCATTTCCAGGCACCCAGTACCGTCATCCCCAGCCCTGCCCCAGATTATAAAGACATAATGTTAGGTGTTAGAACTCAGTAAAGGAAATGAGTTCTAACTGTATTTGGTGCCCCACAATGCTATGTTCCTTTTTCACTGTGCCCAACAACATCCCCCAAACTCACAGGTCCCAAATATTGAACCTTATAAAGTGGAGAAGCTAGCCTCATAGGTGAGCAGAAAGTAAATACTTACCTAATGAATAAGTGATTGACAAAATCATTGAGTGTGATTGTTCCTTTGGCCTTTTGATCAATGGCAGCGGGTGAAGCTAATACTATGGACATACATTATAAAAGTTCAGCTTGACAATAGAAATTAAGCTTGACCATAGCTAAGGCAGCAAAAATAACACATGAAATAGCCTTGTCTTTTGCTCTGACCCACCTGATATTTACCTCTCTCGAAACAGAGGAAAGCCACAGCAATGAAAAATTCTTAACAACCTAACCAACCAAATAAGATTCACGCTGGACGATTTCAGTGTGATCAATTTATTATTAATCAAACAATAAATACTTGATTTGATTGGGTACCTGGACACAGGCTGTACTTAACATACAAATTAGGCATCTGTCCTTAACAAATATGAATGAACTTATGCTAACATTTTTCCCTTAATTAAGTGATTTTAAAATGGCACTTTATTTCTGTAACTTTGAACTTAAATGACTGTCCATTGACCGAAGCAAGGAAAGTAGCACAGAAGAATTCAAATGCCCACTAAAATAAATGAAATTGCTTCATTTTGGAAAGAGCAGCACAAAGGTAATCTTTTATTCAACAAATATTAATGGACACTCTTTTCAGTTAAGAAACATTGTTAGTGTGGTTGAAAACCTTTACAAATAAATGTTATTTGGGGGATTCTCAAAGTTAGTAAGGGTATGAAGTATCAGTCATCAGAAAATACACCGTATTTTAGCTTGATAAGCTAAATTTTAGCTTGATTTATATGCTGAAATGTAAATACTGCTGGGATTAAAAACGAAGAAGATTGATGGATTTCTTGACTCTGACACTATCAGAGCATATTTTGTTGTTGTTTTGGCTGTGGCCTCTGGTATAAGTGGAAATCACGGTTTAAAAACACATGTATCTAAATCATTCTGAATATTCCTAAAAACCTAAATGAAAAAAATCCACTCCTACATTTCTTCATCTTTTTCATGTGGCCAAGGAATCCAGTGGTACAAGTTCCTAAGAATCTACATTATTCCTCTCCCTTATGTAGCCAAACTTCTTGTTTACTTGTGATATCACATCATGTGCTTACAAAAATTTAATTTCAAATCAAAAAGGCAGGATAATAATTACTTTCAGCAGTAAAAGTTTACAGAGGGACACTACCATTTAAGCCCAGATAGTGTATAATTAAGAACAAGAAAAATCAAAGTATTCTTGATTAGACATTCATTGCTTTTCTCTTTCTCCTGATGGACTTTCAGTTTACCTTAAAAGATCCATTAAAAATCACAAGCACACAGACACTTGGAGAATGCCCGAGTGGGAAAGGAAAAAAATGGGTCATCTTATAAAATTGATTATGTGAGCTCTCTACATGCAGTGCTTATGTCAGCAACAAGGAAAAACAATCTCCAGATAAATTCTGCAGATATTATTTTTTCTGGGGGAAAAAAACCTAGGTCTTTCTGTATGTTGTGAAGCCGAGGGGGTGGGGTGGGAGCAGTTAAGTTTTATCCAAGAGCATAAACATCAGGCCGGCTTTTGAAAAATGAGCCAAACCCAAAATAGCCCAGAAAAAAAAATTGTAATAAAAAAAGGGCATACATGTATATAGAGATATATATATATCTATATATCTCTATATATAGATATATATATCCCCCCCCCATCTAAATCTGGAATCCTTACTATCTTATTTTAAACAAGCCAGAGATTGCAAGCTTCAATCTGTTTGGATAGAAAAGAATTTATATAAATGTTTTGTTCCAGCCCAAAAGGGAAAGAGTTTAAATATACAGTGCATGAAAGATGCATGCCCAACTTCAAAACAGCTTAGTACACAGAAGAGAAAAAATAATCTAACCTTCTGTTGGTCATTCTCAGCAGTCTTTAAGCTTAAATATCTTGCAATTTGTAACATCGTTTCAATGACCCCACCAATAAGAGATTAACAAAATTTCATAACTGCCCTGTTCTCTCCTCCCCTCCTGCCTCTTGGAGGGGAGAACGTGAAGGTCAAAGAACAAATGGAAACAAAAATCTGTATTTTGCACCCTTTCTCTGCACTTGAGAAAGAAAAACGAGGCAGATAAATCTGTATAATACTGAACCAAATCTCTTTAATTCCAGTCAGCTTTTATCATTCAGTCACTGAGTCTGTGTGTGGAAAAAAAAAAAAATCATGCTAATTCCCCCTAGCAACAGCCTCAGCCTATCAGGAGACTTTATGTACCATGCAGCTGCCAGCCAGAGAGAATAACTCTAAGTAGGTCAGGCCTGTATTTCTAAAAATGCTACGGTCTAGTAACCCCACTGTCCCGTCTGTCTGCCCTGCCCCGTAATAACCTCAATTGCTTGGTGACACAATGACATACTACCCTGTTAGAGTGCAATCACATCATGCTACATTATTCTGCTGTGAGCGTGGCTGCTGGGTGAAGGACCCTCAGAGGGACAGCATTAATCAGGCAGGCATTCATGTTCACTAGCACTTCACTCTAGAAATGGGGACCGCATTAATGACCAGCTGTTGGAACTAACACAAACAAAATAATGTCTTCCACCCTGTTGGGTGCACAGAATACACTATTCTGATCTGGCGGGTTCCGCTTCTTGACTAAATGGAAGATGTAAATTAAAAGGGCTCAGACAATGTCAGCGTTGGCAACCCCAAAGTAAGTATATTTAAATTATATTACATGTGATTCAAAAAGCTATTGATTTAATATACACAGCTTTCCCTGCCTACAATTTTCCCTAATTCATATAAAAAGGGAAATGCATATGCGGGTAACGCAATACATATGCTCACATTACCCGGGAAGCCAAATGCACAGAGCTGAACTAAAATTGACTTCTCTTCGGGCAGAGAAACAAAGCAGGTCAGGAGTAATTGTGTGGCGTGAACACAAATACAAATACTAAATGAATGCTGTGGAGAAGCACCGAAGAAAACAAGAGTAAACATCCTCAGCCCGCCGACCAATCAGCTCTTCCCACCATGTCTTTGGGGGGGCTCCTACTCCACCCAAAATCTCCAGGCGTGGGAGACGGGAGTGGGAGGGGGGTGGGAGGGGGTAGGGGAAGTGAACGTGGCCTTCAAGTCCTCTCAGCCACGGTGGTGCCCTGACTTCCCACGGGGCTTACTAAGAGACCGCTGTTTGCCTGCAAGACAGCCAAGGCCCCCACCAGGCTGAAACCCGGGCTAGCAACCCAAATCAGAACCCCACAGCGGACTGTGAGTCCTCCAGTGGGAATCTGGGAAGGTAACTGACCACACGTCTCGGAATGCAACTTTTGACTCCTCTCCATTCAAATGCACAAAAATGAGCAAACCAAAAGTAGGTGCAGGGTGCAGGAGTAGGACCCACAGCGCTGTTTGGGGCAACTGCTCCGAACCTACGGGCACCACGCCTATGCTCTGTTTGCAGGGTCCTTCTGACTTTTTCAAGGGCCCGTAATCTCGTTTCAGGAGCGTACACCCCCTGACAAATTGAGAATTCAGCCTTCAATTATGCAGAATTCACCAAGTCTTAAAAGCAGAATCCATCAGTATTTGATTTACAAACAGAGACAATTCCTTAATCCATTTGCCCTTGTTTGAACCGGGTTTGATAACTTAGTTATGACTATCTTCTTCACTTTGTGGCACACATCACATAGTTATTCTTGGAGAGATCCAGTCACTGACGCAACCATGAGCCGCTAATTACAAGCTGCTGACATTCTGCTTGTCTATGCAGCTTTGAAGTTCTAAGTCTGTTCTCTCTTATGTGCTTGCTCAGTCTCATTGGACACCCTCCTCCTCCCCGCAGCCTCCTTCTGCCCCGTTGTTCCCTCTCCCCTTCTCTCCACCGTAAGCTGTTCTGGATTCGCTCGTGGACTATCTCGAGAAAGCGGTAAGAGCGATCAGATCCCCCAGCCTGCTTTCTTTCCATTGCCTCCCTACGCTCCCTCCATGCACTCAGATCTACAGTTTGGAAGTACAGTAATGAGATCCCTACCCAACCCCGCCCGCAGGAATGCATCAACAGCTGGCCAAACATAATCCAACACACAGAGCTGCCTTTGTAGAAATAGTAACAAACAGTGGAAGGGCCAGACAGGCGTCTCAGAAGAGCTTCCCCATGACAACAGTTGTCAGAAGCTCCTCCTCCCCAGGTCTGAGCTGACTCCACGGAGCTGGGGTTGGATCACCATAGCTCACTCATCTGAGTCCAAAACCAGCCTCCAGCGCCTCCCCCAACCTCAGCAGAGGCTGTTCCCAGGGCACCCGCCTCCCTACACAGTAAGTTAGATGCGCGCTTTCCCTGTGCTGACTCTGGCCACGCTTTGCAGCAGGTCACGCGCCCGCCCTCCCAAATGCAACACCACACCACCCCCCCCCCAAGCCTCACGAACAGCATCCTGCACCTGTGCCTACACCCATTTCTAGCTCAGAGCTGGCACGACCACTTCTCTTCCTTAGACAAGGATTTTAAGTTAAAAGCTAAACTGGAATTCTACAACACGTAAATATAACACTGCATTCGTCTCTATTGAACACTTAGCATCTGAAGCCTGTGGTAGCCAGCTGGTCTCAAAGTCATCTGGGATACATTTATTTTGATTAAATTGATCAGATTTCTATTTACAGGATAGAATTTTTCACCATACTGAATACAGCTGTGTTTACAGGGATTTGTAGAAGAAGAAGAAAACAAAACTCCACAATCAGTCCTAGCAAAGCACAGAGCACTCAGAACTTCAAGGAGTTAAAGCTGAGGGGTCTTGCTTTCACATTAACAAGAAAATTCTGCATGCAGCTGCTTTGGCCATGCTCTCTAGCTAGTCAGGAAATGGGTGTTGAGCTGAAGCTGAAAATACAAGCTGCAATCAAGCCCGATCCAGCAAAGTGACAGACTTCCTGTGTAAAATGGTCAGAAATCTTTCTTTTCATGTCTCTACATGCACGCACATGCATTTAAATCCATGCTGCAAGGCTGCTCTTTTCTCTGGGGACATGGTACAGTCACCTAGCCCATCAGTTTCTTCCTTGACAGCCCCGGGGACATCCAGACTACAATTTACAGTTCCTCCATCCATGTACTGGGTTATAAATTATGCCATCCTCCCTAGAATGGGAATGCAGACCAAGCGGCAGACAATCAAGCGGCATTCGGCACCTCCTCTTGCTTTTCATGCGCTCCCCTCACTCTGCCTCTCTCCAAGTCTGCCTCGCCAGGCAGACACAGCAGATACCTGGTTCATCCATCTTCAGCTCCACTCAGGTAAAATGCCACCACATCTTGGCTTGGTTCTCTCTCCCCCCCCAGACTCATCCCTGGGAGCAGCCCGAGCCGGGTGCCTACGGCAGGGGCTGTTGCTGCCCTCGCCCTGCAGAGGACCGCCGGGCACAGGATGTATTCCTAACTCCCCGGCCCCGGTCCTTGGCGTCCTCTCTATCCGTCCCACCCTGGGTCTTCTGCAGCTTCACCCTCTCTTCCAGCTGCGAGGGGCCCCGGTCAGAGCTCCAGAGCAGGTGCTTCTTCTGCACGGCGCCGACCGCCGCTCCCGCTTCGGCCAAGCCCAGGCCGGGGACGCCGCAGGAGCAGCTCAGGTAACCGGGGAAGCTTGGTGTGCCCACAGCGATGCAGCCCTGGAGCTGTGAGGAAAGACGGTCTGGCTTCAGAATTAAAAAAAAAAAAAAAAAGAAAAAAGAAAAAAAAAGAGAAACACAAAACAGCGCAGCTCGGCGCCTGCGGGGGTAGAAAAAAAAAAAACAGACACAAACCATAAAAAAAAAAAAAAAAAAAGCAAGAGTTAAAATCAAATTTCAAAAAATAAAAAATAAAAAGGAATACATAGATCAGGGTACTTCGTGCGACTTTTATTTCTGACGTTTCTCGGTTTATTGGCCGCCCCACCCCCTCCAAAATCTCTCCTGTCCCTGAATGCTACTGTCCATGAGTGCCGAGTCACAAAGGCTCTTGCTCAAAGTGCTGCAGCCCCAGCATCACATGAGAAGCCACATGACAACTACAGTCGGCTGCTGATGTGGTCAACTATTTTACTGAGGCGGGGGGGTGTGCAGGACAAATCTCAAGTGAGACCGACCCCTCTCACGCTGCCACGAAGAAATTTGCTTACAAGAACAATGGAAAGAATGCATCTCCGAAGAAATGCTTTTGCATACATGTGTACTTTCACATATGCACACTTGCGGAGACTGAAGAGACCACGGATACTTGAAGACATTGGGAGGGTGCTGTACCTCACACACTAGCTGGATGGCAGCAATATTATTTCTAGTTTGTATTAGTCAAAGCTGATTCCACTTAAGTGGATTCCTGAAAAGCACACACCATGTCTTCATAGCATGATCAGGCTTGGAAAACCAATTCTATTATCTCTCCCTGCAATCTGTATCTGAACCTGCATTCTGAATAATTTATTTTTAGACTTAATAAGATGCTTGCCAAGACCGCTCCCTTTCTTCGGCGAGTGGCGCGGGCGATAGTCACCCAAGTGGGAGAAGCCTGTCCCTTTGTAGGGAGAGGAAACGAGCCGGTGTTCATCATTTTCAAAAATTGCAGCTTCTTATTTAAAGGCACGCAAACACACAACAGTAAAGTTCTCCCACAAGTAATCATTAAAAACAAGTGAAATGTTTCTGCTTCACTGAATTGACATGCTTCTTATTTGCAGTCTGGCATCTCATGCTGGCAAATGGTGGTGATATTTTTCTAACGCTGTTCATGGCTGCAGCTAGAGCCCTTAAGCCACACGGATATTGCCACTTCTCAGCAGGGTGAGAGCAAACAATTGCTTTCTGGAGCACCTCTCTGCAGAGGTGCAGCTTTGCCAGGTATGTTTTAATGGTTACAATAAGGCAGAGAGGAAGGAGATGGCCTCAGGGTCTCGTAGATTCCCTTACTTAGGAATTAAGTTGCCTTTTTAGGACATCGTGCCCATGATGTCAGAAGGAGGTCTCTTTAGAAAGACTGATCATGCCAGCTTACTAGAACAAGAGAATTGTTAAACAGGCGGCAAGATGGCCTATACCATGGCTTATTCGAGGTGTAGGTATCAGGGAAAGAGGCCCTGCATTCATTCGGGCTGCACTTACCAGCCTCCCATTGTGTGAGGGTGCCAGGGACTGTTCTAAACACCGAGAATCCAGGGGTGAGCCAAATGGGCATGGCCTTCCCGTCATCGGTTCAGTCTAGTAACTACACACATCCTTTTCCCTTTGAAGACAGCCTCCTTTCGACTTGGACATTCCTAAGTTACCGAGGAAGAAAGCAAGCAGCCACTTTTACACTCTTTCCTTGCCATCATCTTCTAAGAACTGCCAAATCCTGTGGATTCTTTCCTTACAAACACCCCTTGAATTTAAGATTTCCATCTGTTCCCCATTTCCAGAGTCTAAGCTCAGCACTCATGCCATCACCCTCAGCAATCTTCTTTCTGGTCTTCCTCTTTGCATTCCAGACCATTTGGTGGCCTGCTACCCTACGAATCCTATTAAACCATCACATTCGTGATGTCCAGAATCCCTGTCTAGAGGGTCTGGACCACCCTCTCCCCAAAACTGAGGACAGTGCTTAGTTGATCACATTCATAGGTACCAGTAAAGATGCCCTGTTATCTGACTGTAAACTATTTTTTAAAGATTTTATTTATTCATGAAGGACACAAGGAGGGCGGGGCGGGGGGGGGGGGAGGCAGGCAGAGATACCGAAAGAGGGAGAAGCAGGCTCCTTGAAGGGAGCCCAATATGGGACTCGATCTCCAGACCCGGGATCACACCCTGAGCCAAAGGCAGATGCTCAACTGCGGAGCCACCCCAGCATCCCTGACTGTACACTATTTATACAGATTAATCTATTCCTGAGCATCCGAATACACCATCCATTGAATCAGAAAAAAATTTACTGATTTGGGCTTCTTGTTGTTAATAACAAGGCATAAAGTGCTGTGAGGGAAACAAAGACACTCGGGGCACTGTCCCCACCCTCCGTGAAGGTTTCTATGGAACCAATGGCACGTGCTCTATTGGCACTAGACATGTACTATCCTAAGCTGCTAGCTCTCTCTTCAACTTGTATTTCTCATAAAAAAATAAAATAGGGGGGATCCCTGGGTGGTTCGGGGATCCCTGGGTGGCTCAGCGGTTTAGCACCATCCTAAGCTGCTAGCTCTCTCTTCAACTTGTATTTCTCATAAAAAAATAAAATAGGGGGGATCCCTGGGTGGTTCGGGGATCCCTGGGTGGCTCAGCGGTTTAGCACCTGCCTTCAGCCCAGGGCGTAATTCTGGAGTCCTGGGATTGAGTCCCACATCGGGCTCCCTGCCGGGAGACTGCTTCTCCCTCTGCCTCTGTGTCTGTCTGTCTCTCTCTGTGTGTGTCTCTCATGAATAAATGAATAAAAAATCGTTAAAAAAATAATAAAATAAAATAGGTGTTAGGTCTACCTGCTAAATGAGCATCAGATAAGTAGTGCCAGAGAAGGACTGAGAAGGGAAGCATGACTTCTACCTAAACACCGAGAAAGATTCCCCAGGGAATCCTGAGATTTGCAGTGAGCTAGGAGATGTCTGGCCAGGGGAAGGGGTAAGGTTTGAGTCATAACCAAAACAGCAATGACAACATGGATAATGCAAGCACTTATTATGAACAATTTATGTACATGTGCCCACTTAATCTTAACGATCCTAGGAGGGAAGCATTGTTCTTTTCAATGCTATAGAACAGAAACACCAAAGAGGGAGTAAGAAGTTGTCCAAGACTAAATGACGAGTGAGTGGACATTCTGGTCCGTGACATACTTTCTTAGCCACCTTGCTGGACTGTCTCAGAGCTGGACACACCGTGGAGATAAAGGAGGCCAACAGTGTGAGAAGACATAACTAAGCCTCAGGGTATGTGCAAAGATCAACTTGGTTCAAGTCATACTGTGTTGAGAACCAGCCAAGGGAACATCCAAATTGCATGATATGGAGTCTGGTAGTCACAGCTAAGATCAATAGGGGAGGAGGGACCTTGTGTAGAAGGAGAATAAAAAAGAGGCTCCCACAATAGTCTCACCTTAAGGGGATGGTGCCTGAACTCTGGCAGTAGCAAAGGAAAAATCAAGATGGATTCATGGAGAATGAGGAGAAGGATGGTCACAGAGCTGTACTTTTTTAAAGCCTGGATAAATAAAGCAAGCAGTTCCCTGTGCTTAGGAGTCATGTCATTAATCTCTGTTTCCCCAATAGCTAGCTCAATGCTTGATGTATTTTTAAAAAATGATGAATGAGTGAAGGAAAGTCATGGAGGTAGAAATGGGAAAATGAGAAGCAATGCTTCATATAAGGAAAAATTCTACAGAGAACTTAGAGTTTCATAGGACATTCAAGGGGAAAGGTCCATCATGAAATTATATACAGAGAAGTGGACTTTTCTCTTTCCATCTTTGGCCCAGATTTTTGATGATGGACTCTCCCATGGCATGCCTCAGATATACTTTTCCAGCCTCCTTAGAGGAGGCAGTGTTTGCTCCTTCCCCCTCTGGCCACCCCAATTGTTACCCACTGGCTGTAGACCTACCTCATCTAGTCTAGCCCCTAATCCAGACGCTGCACTCACCGAGGCAAGGAAGTATGTATTAAGAGGTTTTACCGTTCTTTTATTTTTTTTATATATATAGCAAAGGGAAAAAACAAAACAAAGGGAAGTTTATCAGCTTTCTTATACAATCTTAGCTAACCAGAATACTAAATTAATGAACGCACCTCATTTCTTAGGCAGTTAATGGAGGTTAATATGACATACTGCCTCTGGCTCTGGAAGTAAAAAAGGGTGTTATTGCCTCATATTATAGCTGGGGAAAAAAAGTGCTAATAATCTTTCTCATCAGCAGTAAAGAATTGGGCTTTTAATATCCAGATATATTTTAGTAAAAGGCTAGTATATCATCTCTAAGTGGAGTTCAAGAGCAATGTTAGATATAACTAGGACATTTCAAGAGCCTGCTTACACTAGAGACAAAAAAGAAAAAAGAAAAAGAAATATACCGAAAGCCTAATTTATTCTTGAAGAAAAAAAAAAAAGGAAAGAGAGGTGAATTAGAAAAAAAAGTGAATTTATGTTGGACTTATGGATTTATGTTTTTATTTCTTCTGCTTCAGATCAGTTCTAGGAATTAATCTTTAAATATTAAAAAAATGATGGATCTTGCAAATAAGTGATTTCAAATAAATGGGGAATATGTGACAAGGTCATTGTTTTATTCAGTGACACGCACATATGTTATGTGGACTGCTAACATAAGATGATGTGTAAAATACAAGAGGGGTGTAAAATGAATGAGACACTGTCTAGGCTCTTCAAGAGTTTACAATACCCTTACTCTGAAAGCCACTACCCATTTTTTGATAAAGGGGACCTATTATTGCTTTGGAAGACAGTAAGGACTAGCAGAGGTTAGCCAAAACAAAAAACAAAAATATCCAACACATATGCCTTTTTGAGAGGAAATCAACCCAACCAGGCTACTCTGAGGTCTTATCATTAAAAAATAAAAGATTAAAAAAGAAAAACAACGTAGCTTGGATGATATGAATATTCAATTGGTGGTACTCAGAAGTTCCAGAAGTGAATAAGAATGTTATGCTTTAGCTTTGCCATCCTGGGAAATGATGATGCTGATGAGAGAGAGAGAGAGAGGACGGGTCTACAGGCTTATTTAGTAGGTTGCTAGAGGGCGGGAAATAGCATGCCATGTTTTCTAACTTCTCCAAAATGGATACAGAATTAAGATGAGCTCTGCAACAAAGCAGACTGACAAAGTGACTAATTGCTGGCTGCTGGCAGAGAACTGATTTCCCCTCTTTCTGTTACCCAGTATCATTACCCTGCTCCCTTACACGGGGGCCAAGTGGCAATTTTAAGGTGGAAGGACTGTGTTTGTTCACCTGTGAGTGGTTTGACCTTAGACTTTACAGAGCACTGTCAGGAAGTCAGTTTTTCCATGCTCTTTACAGTAAACAAAGACAGTGTGGCTGGGCTCCAAATGTTACAGAAGGTCAGAGACCAAACTGCCTCAAAGACAAAGACCGCTTCCAGAAATTGAAACACAAAATAGATGTAAGCACCACCAACATTCCAAACTGCGCTCCTGTCTGTTCTCAGTGTTTGGTTCAAACAATGTGACACGAATCCAGCATCAGTGCAGAAGAGAAATAGAATCATAAACCCCAGGTGCTGGAAAGCACCATAAAGGTCATCTGGTCCAACTGCAAATCTGAATTGTGAATGCTGCCCTTTAAAATATCTCCACTACGCAACTATCCGGGCTCCGAGGGAGGGCCTCCAGTGGCTGAAAATGCGGTGTCCTGGAAGGGAGACAGGCCATCCCATCTTTGGAATGCCATAGCCTGATTATTTAAAAGCCCTGAGCTAAAACGTCTGATTCCATGTTGGGGGAAACTTTGCTGTACCTTCTGTTTCCTGGTTGTCAACTGAGAAGCTTGGGAGCTCAAGTTTTGAATCTTCTCCATCTAATGGTCCTTCAAATCCTAGAGGGAATCTAGCATCGACCACGTAGGTTTTCCTGCTCTCCAAGGAATATTTGCAGTTTTTTTTGCCACTATTGTGTGACTTCTACTCCATTCAACATCTCCTCAGCCAATGAATTCATTCTACTTTACTGATAGTTCTTTGAATGATGTGTCCCATGGAACAGAACACAAAGTCCCAGAGTGCAGATATACCATGTAAATGGTACCATCACCATTCTCATTCCAGGAGGCCAGATCTCGATTCGCACAGCTTCACCTGCCTCTGCTTTCTTAGTGGATACATTTCACTGGTGACTCCCTGGGCTCACCTGTGCCTTCCTGAACACAGGTTCCACCTAAATCACATTATGGCCATTGCTGGATAGGGACTTTGTGCAATTATTTGACCTTTTATGTTGTTTTGGGTCACCGCATAGAAGATCCCGTGGTACGAACAAAACATACGAAGGTAAGGCAAAGTAGTGAACTATCCTTGAAGGAAACAGGAATGTATTTATAAATATAAAAATCTCTTGGGGCACCTGACTGGCTCAACGGTTGAGCATCTGCCTTTGGCTCAGGTCGTGATCCCAGAGTACTGGGATCAAGTCCTGTAATGGGCTTTCCATGGGGACCCAGCTTCTCCCTATGCATAGGTCTTTGCCTGTCTCTCATGAATAAAGAAATAAAATCTTCAAAAAAAAAAAAAAAGATCTCTTCCATCGGAAGATACAACCCCCAGGAAGGCATACATTTCTAGAAGACCATGAGTATAACTGTTCCTTTTCCTCTATTACAACAGCACTGCTTTGAAGGAAATGCCTCCAATTATGTAAAACAGCTCTGTCTAGAAGGGAGAATACTGGCCTGGAAGTCAAAAGCTCTAGGTCGCAGTACCCATTCTGCTGTGGGGTATCCATTTGCTATCTGACCCGTAGGTAAGGGGCTGTTTTCCAATGCGGCTTCTTGATGCGAAGTAAGAACCTCAACAATTATGTACCTTGAGCTGCACAGCATTTGAAAAATTAATGTTTATGTGGGATTTTAATTAAATTTCTAAAATCTGTTCTTGAGTACCACGGCAAAAATAAAATATTAGCCCTTTGATAAACTTTCCTACAGACTTTTACATTAAATGGTTTCAACACAAGCGAACAGCACATGGGCAGATCATAAAGTTCCCTGCGTCCATGGTTGTTTTAAAAGACACGCCAATTAGGTAAATGATGCAAGCCGGACTAGGGGTTGGCAATCTTTACCCTTTGATAAAAATAAAATGGTTTCAAATAGGTGAGCCAATTACTGAGATTCTTGGGGTAAGGCAAGAAATAAATGTCATAATGTGATATCATCACTTTTCTATAATCCAAATGTCTCCTTAAAATGTCTTTAATTAACTATACAGAGGGAACCTTTAGGTCGAGAAGATTCAGTTTCTTTCACATTTTTTAAACTAGAGCTGTGACAACAGAGCTGCTTGATGTCGATCAGCAGTTTTCACAATGGAAACAGGATCCCCATTCTTAGAAGGTAGGGAAGGATGGCAAATGGTTACAAGAGGATACCAGCTCATCTGGAGATCTCACCATGAGGTTCGAAGACACGTGAAAACTTCCTAATATTAACCTCATGGAGCACAACAGTTGATCTTTTCACTAAGTAGGTTATTAGACTATGCAATTTTTCTCTAAGATCAAAGGATTGAAACTAAAAATGAGAAAAATGGGCTTTTCTCAAAATTGGAGCTCAGTACGGGCCTAGCCTTTCTCTTGCAAGCTCTTTGACTGCTCTGGCGTCAGCCCCAGATCATTGCTAGGGAG
Organism: Vulpes lagopus; assembly: GCF_018345385.1. Taxonomy (NCBI): domain Eukaryota; kingdom Metazoa; phylum Chordata; class Mammalia; order Carnivora; family Canidae; genus Vulpes; species Vulpes lagopus. Next base: position 5,557,624 of record NC_054833.1, read on the forward strand.
TCGGCACAGAGTTCTCAACACACTGGGCTTACATAGCAAGGGCCATGAAGCACAGCCGGGCGTCTGAAGGAGAAGCAGCAGCTATGCGGTAGAGGTATAGCTCCAACACAGGTCACACCGAGGACAGGGACTGATGCTTTCTGATATGTGGTTGCAAAATATCTCTAGGTAGCAAACTGTTACATAATTAAGTGCCTCCTGGTATCTGGTTATGAACAAAAGTTGTAACCATTAGCTTATTGTCACCAATGGAGACTCTAAGATGATATTAGCACAGATGACCACATCTCCATGCAGGCAGTGAGGGAGACTTTTGAAGGAAGCTTTAAGATAATAAAATGGTTATGTTTAGGATGCCAAATGCATATAGATATCTCACTGGATGCAGAAGCAGTGAAGCTTTCACAAGCAATAGGGGAAGCAGGCATATGCCCAAGACCTTCAATGAGACCGAGCATCTCACTGGAGCACAGCTCCCTGAATGTGATGCTCTTTGCCACAGCTCCTCTGAGGTCAGTGCCATAGTGCTATGGTGTCTGCAGGAATGCAAAACCATGCAAGGGAAGAAAAGAGCGCCAGAATCAGAAAGACAAGAGATGTTTATTTGTTCCTCTACTTGCTTGAATGTATGGTTAATGTAGAATTCGGCCCCTTAGGAAAAAAATTCAATTATGCTTTTGAAAAATATTCTGGGACATGAGCGGCATTCTGTGTGATTTTTTTTTTTAAGTGAACTGGGGCTCAATGTTTGACTTTTTCATGAAAATGATTCAGTTTACATTGAACAGTGGTTCTTGACACTCTCCCTCTCAAATATGCACACGTTTTATATGTATTGTGTATTATTTTATTAAAATTATAAAGTTACATAATTACACCAGTATCTGAAATTATATAAAGATCGTCAATATAGATCATTTGGTTAAATTTAATGGAGTTGGCTCTCATTTTTGATACCCTAAAAAACAAAGATTTGCTATAAATGAGGATATTCAAAAGAATGATTTTAGCAGAATACAAAGACAATTTTATTTTTTTTTCAATTTTAAAATAATTTTTTTAATGTTGAAGTATTGACACACATGTAGCACTTCTTGGTATGACTACAGTGAGAGAACATATTTATTTATATGCATATACAAAAAAGATGAAGACAATCTTAGTAGTTTGAAGTTACCAAAGCTGAAAAAAACCTCATCTATCAGTAAGATTTACCTGATGCAATAAATGTGAAACTGGGAAAAGAATAATATTGAACACTTAATTATTACTTAATAATGCTGTGAGAACTCCACATTTAATCCTCACCAGGAAACTTGAGTTAGACATGCCTTACCTCCATTTTACAGGGGAGGAACCAGCAGTAACAGAGAGGGTAAGTAACTTGACCAAGGCTACACAGCTAATACATGTGAGCGGTAGGGAAGGGCAGGCTACAAATTCAGGCACTTGGGGTCCAGACCCCATTATTCTGCCTGTATGTCCTCATTGTCTCTCCCCTCTCCTACCTGACCCCAGACACAGCCAAGTATGAATCCAGGGCAGATCCTGTTCTTGGGTCTGCCTGGCTTTTTGTTTTATTATGAAAACAACATACATCAAAATGCAAGGAAGAAAATAGAACACTTCTTTTTTTAAAAAATGATTTTATTTATTTATTTATGAGAGAGAGAGAGAGAGAGAGAGAGGCAGAGACATAGGCAGAGGTAGAAGCAGGCTCCACACAGGAAGCCCGACATGGGACTCGATCCCGGATCCCCAGGATCACGACCTGGACTGAAGGTGTTGCTAAAACACTGAGCCACCCAGGCTGCCCTAGAACACTTCTAATGACATGTTTACACTAGTGGGAATTACCTAAATGACATTCTATAGAGTTTTGGAAATGATTAGAGCAGGCACAAAAGTTGACAAGTCTGCTCCTACCACACAGTGACTAGAAACACATGTGAAGGTGTAAATCAGTAAGGCTGAGACATGGCTGGCAGCAGTGGAGGGCCAGCTAGAAGGGGCTAGGGAGGTGAGGGAGTGAAACCCAATCAAATCATCAGACTGAGGACGGTGAGCATATATTAAGCATCCATGATAGAATCAGGTATTCTAGAGGAGCTCCAGAAAAATTTCAATCTGATTTTTATGACAGCTCTGCTAGTCTGTTATTTTTCTCATTTTACAGATGAGGAAACTGAACCTCCCCAAAGATTAAGCAACTGCCTTACAATGAAATAGTTAACACCAATTAAGATTCATACCTCACTTTATTTGACTCTAAAGCCTGTACCCCAGATTAGTCATACCTTGATAGGCCATGTTCAAAGCATCATCTAAATGAAAAAAAAAGGGAGGTCTGAGCAAAGAGGTCACACCCAGAGTATCTGGGTCAGGTGGAATGGCACCTTTGAGAGCACTGGGTTCAGAGGAGCAACAGAGCATGGCCACCTGCTCTTTGGTCATGAGCTTCAGCCTTGTGTTTGCCAAACAGAATTGGAATTAGAGGTGCCTGGGTCATTTCAGAGCCAAACAAAATTAGCTGCTGCAAAGCCCTTTGGGAATTAATCACTGTAAATAAACACATCACCATATAGTACGAACTCTGATCAAGTCTGAAAACAAGAGACTCTGGACTATCAGAAATGACCAAGATGTTCATGGGAAGCCAATAAGCAGGGGCAAACTGTAGGATAGAGCCACATCTGTGATGGAGGAGGTATGACGGGCCACAGACAAGATGGTGAATTCTAGATAATAAGAAATGTTCATGAGATGGAAGAACCACCTGTTTTATGTAAAGCTCCAAATAATGAGATCACAGTGGACAGCCACTCAAATAATGCCTTCATAATACAGAGTATTATTGAGAATAACTCAATTCACAGGGAGCTTACGGCGGCCGGCACTAGATGGCCTGTCAGGAAAAACAGAACAATAATTACAGAAAAGAATCATATCCTCAGAAAAACAAAAATTAATCAAACTAAGTTTGTAAAGCCTATCTTACAGACACATTGTCTGGACTCATGCTCTCAAAAATGTTGTGTTTTTTCTTATGCCAATTTATTTAGTTAATTTAATGGTTTTGTCCTGTTAACTTCTAAACTGGACATACTCTATGACTCATAAGATCTTAGAACCTTTAAATTTTAACAATTATAAGAAATTCATAACCACAAAGGACAGGATTCTTTTGCCCAAACTTAAACAATAACAGAAAGGTTTCTGTGTCTGCTGTAGAAAAATCAACCTATGATAATCACCTTAAAAAAAAAAATCTGAACTACAATCAACTGGAGGTAATTCTTGATCAAACACAAATAAAACTGATAATAAGCAAATTTCATTAAGATGGCACTGAGATTAAACTGAAAGACTTTAACACGGATCAAAATTTAAAATTTTTAAAAATTTTAGAATAGTTTTGGATATATTAAAAATGAAAAAGATAGAACAGAATACCATATTAGTCCCAGGCTTCCCTATCATTAATTAATTTCCATCATTTTCACATAATATTCTTTTTGTTCTAGTATCCCAAATAGGACACCTCATTATATTTGTCATGTGTCCTTAGGTGCCTGTGGGTTATGTGCTTCTCAGACTTGCCTCCTTTTTTATGATTTTGAGTATTGCTCAGGTATTACAATAGCCCTTACGTTTTGGTTGATCTGGCCCTTTCCTTATGATCTATTTGGGGTTATGGGTTTTGAGGAGGAAAACCACAGAGGTGAAGTGTCATTGCCATCCTCACCACATTACATTAAGACTACATACCATCGGGGTACCTGGATGGCTCAATGGTTGAGCATCTGCCTTTGGCTCAGGGCATGATCCCAGGATCCTGGGATCCAGTGTCCCATCAGGCTCCCTAGAGGGAGCCTGTTTCTATCCTCTGCCTATGTCTCTGCTCTCTGTGTAGCTCATGAATAAATAAATAAATAAAATCTTAATTTAAAAAAAAAAGGCTACATACCATCAACATACCCTGAACTGTGGCTATGCACCTTCAACATCTGGCCATGGTAGTGTTTGGCACATTTCTCTATCATCGAGCTACTCACCTCCACAACCTCACCCACTTTCCATACTGTGCTTTTCCAAAGGAAGGAAGTCACTATGTACAGCCCAAACCAAGGAGTAAGGAGTTACTCCCCAGCTTTTTCTGAGTAGAATATCAACATACATTATTTGGATTTCTTCTGCAGGGGATAATTCTCTCTTCTCTCCCACTTATTTATTCAATCATTTTTCAGATTAATATAGATTCATGGATACTTATTTTATACCTTGAGTGATAAACCAACACTACCACAAACAAAAAATTTTAGAAAGAGATTTATTCAAGTTCATTTGCAAAAACAGGCCTGCCACTTTTTGTCTCCTGGCCAGAGAAAGAGTGTAGGTAGAGTCAACTATTTGGAGGTCATAAACACCATCAAGAATAAGATGCTGAGGATTTGCAGGAAGACATTTCCACTATTCTGTTTACAGAGAAAAAAGGATACACACTTTTTGTCTCACTTTATTTCTGATATAGCTGAAATAAAATTCATTACATAGTCAGTGTCTTCAAAGTTAAGCATGGCTTGGTTATTGAAATTTGTCAGACAAATGCTGAGTCTATACTTAGAAATAACTTTAGTGATATAAGTACCACACAACTCAATATATTGACTGTATTTATTTCACCATATATTTATAAATGTGAAAAACATTGGCCTTTTAAAAATTGTGTAAAATATACAAGAAGGTTTAAAAATGTAATGGGAGTTAGAAAAGTATAATAAATATTTTAAGATACTTACTACGTGTCATTCATTACCACTAAGTAACTTCGGGCCTAAAATGCATGGCAAAACTCCATAATAAAAAATATGCAAAAGCAGTGGAGCAGAAATTCATAGAACAAGTATAGAAGGGAAGGAAATCAAGACAATAAATAGATTTCATTCATTCAACCAACAGTGACAGAGCGCCTGCTATTGGTCAAGAACCATTAAAAAGTAGTGCCCAATGCTGGGTAAAAACAGTTATCAATTTTGGTCTCATCCTCTGCTGGGAAATAATAATAGCACTATGGAAATGTACACGAAAGGGTAATGCAGCAGGCCTTGGCTCTCAAACCCTGTACATTTCCCAAATTGTTAGGAGTGATCCTTGGCTTGACAACTGAAACATGACCTCTGACTCCTTGGAGTAACTTACCAGTTATGTCGCTGTACACCTGAGGCCATGGGCAATACCAGATAGCTTATATTAACCACAGGGTTTATAGTGAATGAGCACCTATTTTTGTAAAGCTTGAAGTGTTGGAACACACTGAATGAATCTGACCTCTGGGGGAGCTGCAGACTGAGAAGATAAGGTACCGCCTGCCTGTATAATTGACCCCCCAGTAAAAATTGCACACCAAAGTCAAGTGAGTTTCACCAGCTGGCAACACATGCCTTATGTTATTGAAAGAACAATAAATTGCTGACAGAATAAGGAATTGTACATGTCTCCAACTGGGAGAGGACAACTGGAAGCTTCCACCTAGTCTCTCATGGATTCCACCTCTACATCTTTTTCCTTTGTGGATTTTAACCTGTGTCCGTTCACTGTAATAAACCATAACCATGAGTATACCAGCTTTCTTGAGCCTTGTGAGTCTTTAGTGTTTAGGACGAATCCTTGGGACTAAAGGTGGTCTTAGGAACACTCCAACTTTAAACTATAATAAAAATTGGGGCACATACTCTGAAATAAAATAATATTAATTTATGAAAGCTCATTACATAGTTACCTGAAGTAGAATAGAAGGTCAGAAAAGGCTTTCCTGAAGAAGTGTTGTTTGCGCTGAAAAATTTATTACAAAATGGGGCAAGAGTGGAAAGAGCTTTCTGGCATGAGAAAGTACATGGGCAAAAGTCTCTGGTGGGGGGTGAGCCAAGTATATGTAAGGAGCTGTAAATGGATGGCTGTGAATGGAGCACAAGGAACAGAAAGGATGGGAGAGAGACTCAGGAGGTCTCACGGTTTGGGACTGATAGACCATGTAAAGAACATCCCAAGAGAAACAGGAAGCTATGGAAAGGATTGAAGCAAAAAGGAGATCATTGGGGCAGCCTTCTTAAGTTATAATTCTTCCAACAGGGTGGAGAATTTACTGGAGGTAACGAGTAGATGGAGTAAAAACATGGAGACCTCTTTTTATAGTACTCAAGATGACAGATGGTGGTATCTCTACCTGGGATGGTAGCAGTGGAAATACTGAAAAAAGAGAAGCTTTTAACAGAAATTTGGTTGGTCAGACTGAAAGGGATTGGTGATAAATTGGACAAATAAAAGAGAGGACATGGGAGATGGATCTAATTTTCTGGCTTGTAAACAAAAGATGGTTGACCTACTCATCAAGGCAGGAAACAGTAGATGATTTTGGATACATTGAGTCTGATGCATCTTTAGAGCTGAAAGTAGAGATATTTATAAACAAATAAATACATAAGTAGAGTACATAAATTTAGGTTTTATTCAAATATTATAATTAAAGCTATGAATTCAAGGGGCATCTACTATTAAGCACTTTATATAAATGAATTAATCTGATCTTTACCACAACTACATGAGGCAGATATTATAATGATATTATTTAACATATCATGAAACTGTTAAGACAGTTAAAGCCATTTGCCTAAGTCAAGTGATTGGGAAATAACCCCAGATACTCCTGCCCCCTGTCATGCTAAGCAACCTCTCATAATAAGCCAAGAAGGGGATGCAACACATTTTGGAGGCAGTACGGGGTAGAAAAGGAGAGAAATTTTGAGGGTAAAATTATTTTAAAACTAATTAATGGCAGAGGAAGCCGAAAATGTTAATTTGAATAATAGTGGACATGGACTGCCCTAGAAGCTAAGAGGAGTTACTGTACAAAATGAGGACTTCTTACCATGCTCTTAAAAGTCGACTCAGAGGCACCCGGGTGACACAGTCAGATAAACAGCCAACTCTTAATTTCAGCTCAGGTCATGATCTCAAGATCGAGATTGAGCCCCTGCATCGGACTCTGTACTCAGGGGGGAGTCTGCTGAGGATTCTATTCTCCCTTTCATTCTCCTACTGACCCTCCTCCACACTTTTACCTTCTCTCTAAAATAAATAAATCTTAAAAAAAAAAAAAGAGTTAAGAAGGCGACCATAGAATTGACAAGAAAAAGTCACTATAAACTTAGGAAAAGCTATTTTGTCAGAAGGATGAAGGTAGAACTACATGAGAGCCACAATAGCCAAACTATGGAAAGAGTACATGAGAGAGGCAGGGGGAGGCAAGGACATGAAGACAGAGCTATGTTTTCTGCTAACTCTGGCCATAAAGAAGAAAAGAAGGCAGACCTGTAGGAGGATACAGACTCAAGAAAGGGTGGGTTGTTGGTATGTAAAACTAGACCAACAGTAAGCTTTGAAGTCAATGGGAAGGATTCAATTGAGAGGGAATAGTTGACTATACATGTGAGAAAAGGGGTACATGGACAGTGTGAGCTTCCTCTGTACTCAGGATGGGTCAGATGCAAAACACATCCATTCACGTACATTCAAGTAGAGTGAGACAGTGAAAGGATACTATACTCTTCACAGAATGTCATAGAATCTAGTAACAGATCCAGGCTCTGCTACTTTGCTCTCATCTTCCTCAGGCTCTCACTACTTCCTTTCCTTACTCAATACATCACATTTTTCTGGCTTCAGATACCCCACACATGCTGCTCTTTAGAGAACATTCTACCCTGTGCCCAATACTGCATCTCTTCACCCAGTTTCTAGCCTGGTAAAGGTGGTCAATAAACCATTGTTAAAGGAATGAAGTGTGTTCAAAACACTTTATTGAAAGAAACAGCCCTCTGAGGCACAGGACTGGGGATTTTCGTTTCAATGTCATTCTGCTTCCAGGTGCCATTACAGTATTTTCACCAACATAAATGTGAGTTGTCAGTTATGATTCTACTCATAAGTGGGACCTAGAAACAAATTAATAAACAAACACAAAGCAGAATCAGAACTATAAATACAGAGAACAAACTGATGGCTTGTGTTCTCTGGCCAACTCCAGAGAGTTGGGCAAGGTGAGTGAAGGGGGAGGGGGTATAGGTCTCCCATTATGGAATGAGTAAGTCATGGAAATAAAAAGCAGAGTGTAAGGAATGCAGTTAACAATACCTATGAGTGATGTAACAGGACAGATGGTAGCTATTCTTGTGATGAACATAGCCAAACATATAAAGTTGTCAAATGACTAAATTATAAACTTGAAACTAGTGTAACCCTGTTTACCAACTATACTCAAAGAAAATCATAATTTTTTTTTCATCATATAGAAAGAAGATGTTCAAGTGTTCCAGGCATCCTGACCTTCTATTTTTACTACATTTTTGTTTTTTTTTTTTAAAGTCCTAGGTTTTGAGGGGTGGGGCAATGTCTGTTTGTGTTTGTGATTTTTAAGTAATCTCTATACCCTAACATGGGGTATGAACTCCCAAAATCAAAAGTCACATGCTTTATTGACTGAACCAGCCAGGGATCTTTAGTTATATTTTTAAATCCAGACTCATATACAACTCTCCCACAAATACAGAAATGTACACATGTGCCATTTTATCTCATCAAAGAAGTATTTTCAAACATATACATGTGTTGTATATTTAGCATGTCAATGAATTCTACCCTAAGCCACACTGTAGAAAACCAAATTCTAAACAGAATGTCAATCAATTTACAATGGGATGCACAAGAGTCCATTCAACCAGATGTTGTCAATCTGACTGATGTCTATTTTCATCCTAGACAAGGTATACCCACATGTTGGTGAACCCCACATAAAAATGTGAGTGGAAACAAATAATCTGATTAAGAAATGGGCAGAAGAAATGTACAGACATTTCTCCAAAGATGACCTACAAATGACCGACACATGAAAAAATGCTCCACGTCACTGAGCATCAGGGAAATACAAATCAAAACTACAATGAGATACCACCTTACACCAGTCAGAATGGCCAAAATTAACAAGTCAGGAGAAGATAGATTTTGGCGAGGATATGGAGAAGAGGGAATGCAAGTTTGTGCAGCCTTTCTGGAAAACAGTATGGAAGTTCCTCAGAAAGTTGAAAATAGAGCCTTCCCTATACCCCAGCAATTTACTAGGTGTTTACCCCAAAGATACAAATGTAGTGATCCAAAGGAGCATCTGCACCCCAATGTTTATAGCAACTATGTCCACAATAGCCAAACTATGGAAAGAGTGCAGATGCCCATCAACAGATAAACGGATAAAGAAGATGTGGTGTACATATACACAATGGAATACTACTCAGCCATCAAAAAAAAATGAAGCCTTGCCATTTGCAATGATGTGGATGGAACTAGAGGGCATTATGTTAAGTAGATTAAGTCAGTAAGAGAAAGAAAATTATCGTATGATCTCACTCATATGTGGAATTTAAGAAACAAAACAGGACCATAGTCCCCTATGGGATGGAAAAATAAAACAAGACAAAATCAGAGGAGACAAACCATAAGAGACTCTCAATTATAGGAACCAAACTAAGGGTTGCTGGAGGGGAAGGGGTGTGGGGTGTGGGGTAAATGGGTGATGGACATTAAGGAGGGCATGCGATGTAATAAACACTGGGTGTTACATGCAACTGATGAATCACTAAACTCTACCTCTGAAACTAATAATACACTATATAATAATTGAAATTTAATTCACTTAAATTAATTAATTTTTAAAAAGAAAGAAAAAAAAGTGTGAGTAGGACCATAAAATAGACCAGAAGCTTCCAGAGGCTTGGGTGGGCATAGAAATTATTCCTAAAGCGGCAGGAAGGATTTGGGGGAATGAGAAAATCTTCTACAACTTGATTGTCTTGATGGCTACATGACTGCAGGTGTTATATGATTTCTTAGAAGCTCTTAAGAAGTTTCTTTTAGGGGTGCCTGGGTGGCTCAGTCTGTTAAGCATGTACCTTTGGCTTAGGTCATGATCGTGGGGTCCTGGGATTGAGCCCTGTATTGGGCTCCCTGCTCAGCATGGAGCCTGCTTCTCACCCTCAACTCAAATTAAAAAATAAAATCTTAAAACAAAGAATTTCTTTTATTGGTGGGAAATAGTTTTCTGACAACAAAGTTATACCGCACAGTTGGTGACTCAGTGGGCTTTGGAACCCTTGTATCTGGGTTCAAATCCCAGCTCTCTAAATGAATTGCTTGGTAATAACCAAATTATTAGAGGGAATTGCTGAATCTACCTAAGTTTTATTTTCCTGAACTGTAAAATGTAGATACTTCAAAATGTAAGAGTAGTTCAAAAGTAATTTTGAAGATTCAGGAGGACAGTGTAAAGTTTTAAACACATAGCTGGCACATAATAGATGCTCAATTTAGCAATAGTTTTTCCGGTAATGTTCAAGTCTTTTATTTGGGAATTCCTTTCCACCAGACTATGCTTTAATGGGCATCAATAAATTTACCTTTGATACTTTTCTCAACTTTCTTAGTCACATAAATATAACCTGGTTATATTTATACAGCCTTTCTTAAAACAGGATGCAATACGCTGATTGTTTCTGATTAGCAAATTATAACTGTTTTCCAGTCCTGCCTCTTAGATTTTTCCCAGGGACCACCTTGATTCTTGATTAGAATCTATGTGCTTTTTAATCTCTTGAGTCCTGTATTTATAGAAAATTTTCAGTCAGCACTTAGTCATAATAAATCACATCTATTTTGCAGAGACTTATTCAATTTAACTCTTAACAATCTTGTGTCTGAGTTGTTAGGGTATACTTTCTCATCATGCCATGTATTAAATACATTATTTAAATATCATCAAAGAACTAATGTGAGACTAGGCAGTAGCACCTTTGTATTTATAGGAATCAAGATCGAAAAGAAAATACTCTTGCACAGATATTACCTTAGAGCAACGAGCTTCAATCTGCTAGTACTATACCAGAACTTGACAGAGGGAAAAATGGATAACTGATACAGGTGTGTGTGTGTGTGTGTGTGTGTGTGTGTGTGTGTGTGTGTGTGTGTGTTTATATATATCAGGTCGGGTCTGTTCTGGAATGCAGCTAACAGGTGGCTGACTCTTCCTATAATCTCATTAACAGCATCAAGAAGGCAGAAAAGGTAAGATATTGAAGGTGATGAGATATCTGTGAGCAGAAACCTCAGATATTCCCAAATGCCAGAAACAAGAGTCTGAGTTAAATAGAAAGAGTGGTTGTCTGCAACCAGAGCATATGCCTGATTATCTAAGAGAGTAGCAAGAGTGCCTGGATCAATCTGTCTTGTAATAAAGCAATGTTAAAAGAAGTATTCTCATCAGTTGATGCTCACAACTTGTCATATGTGCCAGGAAGCCTTTGGAACAGAGAGGATTTATGATCATAAAACATACTTGAAATTATTAACATGTGATACTTAATAACCTAGGAGATGCAGAACTTTTAAGGACATGGTCAGACATCTTGAGACATCCCTATGCTCAAACATACTCCATGAAACAGTGGTTCAAGCCTTCAAAAATCCTTCCAGGAAAAAAAAAGAAAAATCTAGCTTCTGGCCTTAGAGCATTCATAAACCTGGGTTCCATTCTTCTACAAAAGAAAATACATACGAGGTAGCCAAACCAACATGAATCAGTTTCAGACAGTAAAGAATAGACTCATGACAAGTTTGAGCAGTTGGTGACAAAGTACAAAGACAGAATTTTGGATTTGGATGTTTTATAACTGGACTCATTGCAGGATGAAAAGAAGTATGAGCAAAGATGCCAGAAAGAGAGAGTGGCTGAGATTTAAATTCTGTTTGAGCCCAAATATTAAACTATCTGGAAGGGAAAGAAAGTCTTAAGTATTCAGGAAAGGTAACAAAAACCCAGAATACACACCATGCAATTAATCTACCTACCACAACGAAAGAAATAGCTCCCTTCCTATTTTTTTAAAGATTTTCTCTATTTATTTGAGAGAGATGGAGAGAGACAGACAGACAGACAGATAGACAGACATAGGCAGAGACACAGGCAGAGGGAGAAGCAGGCTCCATGCAGGGAGCCTGATGTGGGACTCGATCCTGGGACTCCAGGATCACGCCCTGGACTGAAGGCAGGCGCTAAACTGCTGAGCCACATGGGGATCCCACTGCTCCCTTCCTATTTTAAAAACCTTTAGAATGAGACTCTAACTGGAAAAGATCAGAAAATTAACTTTCTATTCATATTTTCATCTTTCGTTTTTAGAATTTTCATAAAAATCTGGTTAAAAGTCTCTATTATTTATTTTTCCTATGTAGATACAGAGAACAAAATAAAACAGAAATCAGAGCTTGGTAGGTCAGAGGGTAACAAAATACTAGGACTTTGCCAGTTTCAGGGTATCTAGAAACTATTTACCAGGTAGACTGAAGATAAAGGATTAATAGATTAATATAGATTATGAAGCAGTACAATTTTTTTAGAATAAATTTTTATGACTTTTAATGACTTGCAACACTCTGGGACAGAAAAAGAAATCACGGATAGTCATTTAGCCTCCATGTGATCCAGTTTTCTCATTAGCAAAAAATGTTACTGAGATAGTAATAGGATTAAAAATATATTTCCCTAGGACACATCATATTAAATTGCCTAACAAATCTCAGAAAAGAGGGCCAAAAAAAATCCATCATTTTTATTAAAGCATGGCACTGTAAAATTCAAGACACAGAGTGATGTCAATCACTTTGATCTGAGGATTGCCAAGGAGGCTAGAACCCAGGAAAGGGGAAAGGAGGAGGTCTTGGCCCGTACAGTATGCAAAATTGCTATAAAGTTTCAAAATTCCAAATTCCCATTGCAAACTTCATGAAGTTATACATCAGCTAAGGCAAAGCTGCTCACTCTACTCAAAATTTACTTTTATAAAAGGCACATCAGGGATGCCTGGGTGGCTTAGTGGTTGAACCTCTGCCTTTGGCTCAGGGCATGATCCTGGGGTCCTGGGATCAAGTCCCACATCAAGCTCCCAGCAGCAAGCCTGCTTCTCCCTCTGCCTATGTCTCTGCCTCTCTCCGTGTGTCTCTCATGAATAAATAAATAAAATCTTTTAAAAATTAAAGAAAAGGCATATCAGAGGAGATGCCTGAGTGGTTCAATGGTTGAGTGTCTCCTTCTGGCTCAGGTCATTATCCTGGGGTCCTGGGATGAGTCCTGCATCAAGCTCCCAGCAGGGAGCTGTCTTCTCCTACTGCCTATGTCTCTGCTTCTTTGTGTGTATCTCGTGAATAAATAAAATCTTAAAAAAAGGCATATCAGAGAAAATATATTTTGTGCTTATATGTGCTTCATTTTGTTTCACAAAATAGATCCAAGTGTCTTGCCTAGTGTATAACAGGCATTATAATATGCATTACAATATATATTACATATGATGAACATTTGTGCAGAATGCATCATGCTGTGAAATTCAGAGATAATACCTATTTCAAATCACAAAAATTGGAATCTCTCCCAAAAAGGAATTCAACTGAGAATGATGTGTTTACTTAATCCAGCAATTGAACCAAACATAGTGTCTTTTTATACCTTCATGCCCAGTTGAAGTTGAGAGCTGGCGGTCTGTCGGAAAGTTGGTCTTGAAGCGCTGTGCTGGGCATGGCAGGTGCTCAGATAAGATGACAGGCTTCCAACACCCTGGCATCTCATGTTATTGAGGAGAGGAATTAAAAAAAAAAAAAGTTAAGATACAGAAGGGTCAATGCAACAATAGAGTTCAAGACAAAGGGGAAGTCTAGCCTAAATGTACTTGAGGCCAGGGAAGACTTCATTGACAGTGCAACAGCTGAGATGGATCTGGAACGAGAAATAGAAATCAGCCATGTAGACCAGAGTGGGGCTTATTGTTTCGGGGAGAGAAAACAGCACCGTGACATATCTGGGGAATTGCAAAATGTTCAAAGGGCTCTTAAAAGTAAGGGAGATTCCACTGGTGGGTTTCATCATCCAAGTGACAGAATTTAACCCGTATGGGGAGAGGAAAGGAATGTGCCATGGAAAATTAAGTGAAGAAGAGTGGTAAGAGCATGCTTTTTATTTTAGGATATATCAAAAGATATTTCTGGAAATCCTGCCCAGGACCAGGGTGATGAGACATAGGTGACAGAGAATCTAATTAGAACAAAATTGTGATAGACTAATTATAGCTGTGAGTCACAATTGAGAGAAACTGGTGTATAATTGAACATGGTAGGAGAAGATGCACCAGGACCATTTAAGAATCTAAGTCTAGAGCGGGGCCACCGCCTGAGACAAACGGAGAAACAGGGTGGTTTGGAGTGGGATGCCACAGAAGGTAATGCAATCATTCAAGAAGTAAGCTTTTAACCATTTGTTAAGGCTTTGGCACCCTTGAGAATCGCATAAAAGCTAGGAATTCTCCTCTCAGAAAGATGCAAATACCCAAATCCATACTTTAGATGTAGAATATGATCTTGGGGCATTCGCAGCTCTCACTTCTGAAGACTCTACTTTTAAGACTCTCCAAACAGAGTAAGAAAAGAAAAGCAAGGCAAAAACCCTGACAGCAACTGTCACTAAAATGACTGGCAAAGGAGGACAGTTCAGTCAAAGAAATGATCAATCAGACAGTTAGATGGGAAGCCAGGAAAGAATGATGTCATGGCTTCAAGAAGGTTGCAAATTTCCAGAAGTAGGAAACAGGCAGCAATACCAAATGTTATTAGGAGGTTACGTGGGATGAGAATCAATCATAAGCCATTGGTGCTCACTGGTCTGTAGATTTGCTGCTCCAGAAGCCAGACAGTTGCAGCAAGATGAGAAAGACGACTCAGAATCTACGCAGACACGCTTTTGAAGACCGGCAGCCCGGAAGTGGGAAGGCGTAGCAGAGGTAAGACAACAGATGGTTATTTATTGTGTATGCATAGGGTAGGGGCAAATCTTGAGCATATGTTTTCAGTTGAAGAGAAGGAGAAAGATGGAGACAGAGGAGGGAGGAAGAAAATGGATTCAGTATCTTCTTAAAATTAATCAGGTCATTTTATGGAGGAAAGCAGACATTTTCCGTCAAGTAGAACAAGCAGAAGAAACACCTTTGGTCGGTAGACAGCAGTGGATACAGAGGAGAGAACATGGAGACAAGTGTCCCAGATGCCATTTCTCGGTCAATTATAAGGAAAGGTCACCTGCACGAGAGGGCATCACGTGCGGTTGATGGTGGAGATGAGAAAGGCAGGCTTGTGTCACAGAGACTAGTACATGACCCCTCACCCACCACCACATGCCAGATACCAAGAATGACCCACAGCACACAATGGAAGCTCGTTAAGTACACATAGAACAAATGATGACAATTTGAGGAGTCTAGGCACATAATACAATGTAGAACAGCTGACATGTCAAATGAGAATAAAAGCTACTAAGCAGGGAAACGTAAAAGGTGCTCCAAAGATTTTCAAGGTGTCCAAGAAAAGAAAGCCCTGAAAGCCTGTTATTTATTTATATGCCCTCGCACAGAGCGCTGGATGACCTGCAGTGATCTTAGGAGATACACAACCTTCTCAGGAGCTACCCAACGCCGCCATCCTTGTACATCCTTAGAAAACAGGTATCCACTTAATGAATAAGTCATCACTGACAGCTGGCAGATAAGACATGCAGTGTTCTTATCCAACATCCAATATTCTTCAACAGAGAGGGACAACACAGAAAAATTGGGTAATTATACTGTCAGTTGGTCACCTAGCTCTGCAGACCACACAAAAGAGGAAAAAAGCAAGCGAGCAGGACCAAGCCAACTTCTGTGCAGCACGCAGCAATCTAGATAAAGGAGAGGACCAGGTAATCTGCACTTTGTATTCCACGAATGACTTTCTCACGTCAAAATCCATTCAAATTTGAAAACAAAAATCCCTCTCAAATCCAAAATCACGGCCAGTGAACAACAGGGAATGGAAGGCATATTATTAAATCCCTTCTGATAAAAGGCTGTTGAACTGGATTCTCAGTGACTTGGGCGCATGATGGGTTACAGATGCTGTGTTCAGGTGTCATTTGAATTCACATTATATCTAATAAATCACAGTATGTTCACTTGTCCTATTAAAACTGTATTCTACTTTACTAGGTCTGAATAATTTGTATAAAATTGATTGCTACAGTTCTCACTAGAAGCTCTAATTGCATTCCTGGTATAACTTAAAATGATAACCTTATCTTAATTAGTAGCATGATGCAGAAATGCTTTTGAAAGCCTCTGAGAATTAACCTGCATTTTTAAACAGGAGCCCTGGGGCTTAAAAAAAAAAAACAACTTAAAAAAATATTCCTGTTGAGTACGTGAGGCAATGTTAATTTATCAAAACTACAGAAGGAAATAATCACATAGTGAGGGACCAAGCAAAGCAGCTAACACTTCCACTGATCAAACAGTCTGCATTTCTCTTTGCAGAGTCACACACAGTGAAATTCTAGGGCCAAGATCTCCTTGGCTCCCACCCATTCTTGGTGTCAAGAGGGGTCTCTCTCTGGTTATTCTGATGAAAATCACTACTCAGAGTAAGTGGGGTGCTACCATCATGGAAGTGAGTGGACAGATCAAGGCATCTACTGACCTCACAGGGGCTTCACCACCATGAAGGTCAGCTTTCGTATTTCAAAAGCTCCCAGGCCAGGCTTCTTCCTGGTCAGTCATTCTCTCTCATTCAGTTAACTCTGGACTTCCTCGTCCATCCCATGCTGTCTAACACCACTTTCTGTCTACCCATATTTGCAGTGTCCAAAGCTCCAGAAGCAAAGGTCCCCTGTAAAGAGATTAGACCGTGTGTATGTTTTCCATATTATCACTCTGGTAAAGAGATGTACGTTTCAACCACCCTAAACTATATTAATGGCAAGATAAAAAGACTTCACAGTGAGTCATCATCGTAAAAACCCCAAAGTAGATGTTAAACATTCTCCAGTACACTGCTTGCAAATTGAGGGTCCTTCTAAAAAACATGATGCAGCTTGGCATATATTTTCCAAAGTCTAGCCCAAGAAATATATTGGGTAGATCTTATTATCATCCCAAACTATAACTATAGCCACCTCTAGAAATGTTAAATGCATGTTTTGATAAGAAGACTACTCTCTCAAGTTTGGCCTCTGAGGTCTATGGTTTCTATCCCTAAGCTAGTACCACTGGAGGAATAATTATCTTCCTATAATGCAATTTGACATTTCCTTTTTTGAAAATGAGTACAATTCAAAATTTTTTTTTCAATTTTTAAAATTTTAAAATTATTTTCTCCCTACTAGAAGTTAAGGAACAGTTTTAGAGGTTAGAGCTGGTAGAGAATATTACAGCAGGATAATCACTGGAGCTGAATATAAAATTAGCAGAAAGCAGAGAGGTATGAATACTTCTCACGTTTGGGGATAAAGTGAAATAAAGTTCCATCTATCTTAATTTATAAGCATAGAATACGGTAAAATCAAACAGGAGAAAACAGGCAAATACTAATGTTAGTTCAAAAGCAACTCTCCTTACAGTTTCTGGTACCTTCTTTAATGGCATTAAAACACTATTTAAAATATCTATTATATGTAAGGAGCTATGTGTTGTAATGGATGTTGAGTATAAATTGCTCTTATAAAATAGTAAAGCATTTTTTTAATTTACATGCAGCTTCTCTTCCATAAGATAGGGCATTTCAGAAGTATCATCGTGTGACATATATGGGCATTTATGGCATATCTGACATCATATGACATATATAGATTTCTATAAGCAAGTAACCCATATCTGGAATGTCTTGTAAACGTATATAGGACTGGGCTCATTTTCTCTTATTTAAAACTATCTGTGGGCTTGAGAGAAAGGAGACTAAACATTGCTTAGCACTTTAAAAATTCAGCCTGAAAAACCCCACTGAAAAAGACATCTTAATCAACAGATATTTCAAATTGAGTGACCCCAAACCTGTTTAACAAGACTGCTTGTTCTAAAGAAGGGAAACCCTCAGATAATTTCACTTGCTTTTAGTTTCACTGGTGTGACAACCACACTCTGTCTGATAGCATCTTAAGGTTGCAACACCCACGTCTTCTTCCTGCTGCAGCTAGAGTCTCATTCACAGCACTAATGTGCTGAACAGGGACTATGGGAAAATCTTCTAGTGCTTTCTGGCAGCCTATGTACCATTGCTGCTAATTCTAATGCCCAGCAAGCATAATCATCATAACCTCTGCTGTGATCCCAACAAGGATTCTTCAAACTCCTTATAAATGCATTAATCACCCCTATGAAAGTCACTGCTTGCTTTTAACGAACAAAGATAATGTATGTTACTGGGATTATACCACTGCATGCAGAATCATTAGAGAAAGATAGATCAGAATTTATGATTAAGCCTTTGGACAGCAGGGCACTATTTTAACCATAAAAATCACAACTTGCAAGGATAGTGGCCAAAGCAGAGGAACCATTAAAGACTTATAATTAGCATCAATCAAGGTGACACTACTGTTGACATCTTTATTACTTTAAATACACTAATCAAATACTTCTGCATTGAGATGGAAAGATTGATAGGTGGCTAGACATAGAAAACATCTCTGTGGAGAACAATTTAAAATGATCTGTTCAAAAGGTAACGGGGGAAAAAAAGAAAAAGGCTTTGGTATCAGTCAAGTGGGATCCAAACATGCAGCTCTGAAGTGGAAAAACTCAAAATGGACCTGCTGGGTTGGCAGGGTTCTTTTGCGGATGTTTTATCACCAAGCATTGCTACAAATAAACACATACCCGTATGTCCCTTCTGTGCAACCCACTGGAATTGCTTAATTTAGATGAAAAAATAACTCAGGGGAATAGAAGCTTCAGGCTACTGTGTCAGGTAAATAAATAGCTGAGCATTCCTGCCCGGTATTTACTCACTGCCTAGCCCTCTTCTTGCATGTGTGCATGGAAACACACGATACAGGGAAGCTGAACTCGGTGTTATTTACATAATTACAATAGAGCTGTCAATATTATCTAATTGCATCAGTGCTCAATTTCATACCACACAGACTCTAAAATATACTGTTATTATTGCTGCTCATATAAATATTTCCATCTTAATGAAAAAGAAGCCACTCAGCATCTTTGCCACCCCTTGAGCCCATATGGCATTATTCCTTAACAACTGTAATTTTGAAAAAGGTACTCTTCCCCAAACAGTTTCTGGCTGTTGCAATGCTCACCAACTGAATCCTTGACGTTAAGGGATTAGATAAGAGAGAATGTGTGTTGTTTTCAGGTAACCATCTGGCTTGGAGTCAGTTCAGAACTACAGATGAAGATTTGGCAAGGCAAAGCTTCCCAAGGGGACAATTTCATATTTGCCAAAGGAGCTTATAATGAAGAACTATTGTGAGGAAGACTCAGGAGCCCAACTATCATGGTGGCTTCAAAGTTCAACTTTACTTCTATGTTCTTAATTGGTGTATCTACCACTAGGTTTATTTTGCTCTTTTTAAGATTTTGTTTATTTATTCCTGAGAGACACAGAGAGGCAGAGACATAGGCAGAGGAAGAAGTAGGCTCCCTGTGGGGACACCGATGTGGGACTTGATCCTAAGACCTCTGGGATCATGTCCTGAGCCAAAGGTGGACACTCAACCACTAAGCCACCCAGGTGCCCCACCACCAGGTTTATTTTTTTTTTTTTACCACTAGGTTTAAAATAGAGAGTACATCTTCTCTGAATTAAACACAGGCTCCTTAAAAAAAACAAATGTGTATGTCCATAAAAAAACAGGTTGGAAGAGTAGAAGGAAATTCCCCATTGTTTCTTTCCAAGCAATGAAGAAAGAACTGAGGAAAGAGGATGGGGACGGAGTTAAAATACTTGGAAGGATAACATTACTCAAACTATATTGCTCACAAGTCACTGAAAGAGTATCAGAGGACTCAAGCCCACTTCCATTTTTAATTTCATGGTTAAGAGAAGAAGATTTTCCAATATAGCCTGATAGCCTCACAGAGGCAAGGTAATAAGAAAAATGCAGCAATTGAGCTACTAAAAATCCCACTAGTTGAAGCCAATATTTATCAAATCACCCCTCCAACAACATTATGCTACAATTTCTAGAGGGTTCCAAGACTCTGACCTCCCCTGAAATGATAATAGCAAACCCTGCCGGCCCTTAAAAGCGTAGTAGCCTATTTCATTTGAATAGGTTTTTGCAATTGACAAAGTTATTTTATACACATTAAATTATGCATGAACTGTGAGGTAGATACGATTATTTCCATTGTACAGATGAGATCAGAGAGTAGGAGAAGTTAGGGAACCTTTTAATGGGCACCTGGAGGGAAGGTCTGCTGACTCAGTAACCTTTTCACTATACTATGCCGACCCTGAGTTACTATCAAGTGTTCCAAAACTCAATTAAGGAGAGAAACCACAAATTATAGATGCTGATTACCTAGAGGAAAGACAAATTTTAAAAGGTACTTTAGCAAGAGAAAGCTGTTTCATTGAAAACCAGTAAGACGCAAAATGAGCAAGAAAAATCCTCCTGGTCTGAACATTGGTTTGCTTTGTTCAGAGACTGGTCATCTTTCTACCCTACTCCAAGATTTTGTTTTTCACTGCTAAGAGTCATTTGATTCTCACTGACGCACAAGGAATGAGGAAGGTTGTGTAATACTGAAAGAGGCTGACCTTACCACTCTGGAAAAATTGCCAGCCAGACACAAAGTGTCGGCTAATAGTGAGTCAGGGATGGGCTCAAGAGTATCAAAGACCTTTATGTCGAATTTTTAACAAAGAAGTTTGGTATAAACAAGACTTAAGGGCTGGGAAATGACACAAGAAGAGGACAGTCACTTCCTCATCAGAGGACATGGCTTTTGCCAAAATGTGCTGAAATGTGTACACAATATTTGCTAATAGACATGACTTAGAGAACTCTTATCAATAAGTGCTATGTTCTAGATCCAGATGCGGAAATATTTGAGGCCTGGCAAATTCTCTATCCTACCCTATTTGAATAGCTCAAAGCTATTTATATACTTTCCAGTTAGTACCATTCTTATTAAAAAAAAAAAAAAAAGGAGGACAGAAAAGATAAACTAAGAGGGCTAAGCAGAAATGGAAGAACCAAAGAGAAAAAATAATTGCAAGTAAAATACATAACAGATAAAAAAGAAAAAGAGATGCTCATCGAACAATAATGGCAAAAATAGTTGGTCATAAGCACAGTATTACTCTGTGTCCCATTGTGTTGTCTTTCCCAATGCTTTAATGCCTCTTGCACATTGTGGAACCAGCTGCCATCCAAACCTTCAGTCCTGGATTGACTACACAATAAATCTATATAAAACAAATGGAGGATCTTCTCAATGTTTTAAAAACAGGTAGGGATATTTTTCATTTACATGTTGCACAATGGAGACATTATAGTAGAAAAAGGAGCTGTAGATATGAAGGAAATTGAGTTAGTAGTATAAAACATTTCGATCATTAAAGGAGCTTATTATCAGAAATGTCCTCCCAATCTAGCCCAAAATAGCCTAACAAGTCATTTTAAATTCTTTTTTTTTTTTTTTTTTTTATTTTATTTATGATAGTCACAGAGAGAGAGAGAGAGGCAGAGACACAGGCGGAGGGAGAAGCAGGCTCCATGCACCGGGAGCCCGACGTGGGATTCGATCCCGGGTCTCCAGGATCGCGCCCTGGGCCAAAGGCAGGCGCCAAACCGCTGCGCCACCCAGGGATCCCAAGTCATTTTATTTTTTAAAAAAGATTTATCTATTAATTTGAGAGCGAGTGAGCATAAGGGCAGAAGGAGAGAAAGAAAGAATTTCAAGCTGACTCCCCACTAAGTGCAGAGTCTAAAGTCATGACCTGAGCTGAAATCAAAAGTCAAAGGCTCAACCAACTGAGCCACCCAGGCATCCTCCACAAAAAGTCATCCCAAATCATCTATGTGCTGTGTTGTCATTTTTGTAAAGGGATGGATAAGGAGATTTGTTTAACCTGAGTGTCTTTAAATACATTGCCCACCAGATTGGACAATAATGGATATACAGTGTATAACAAAGAGTCTCAGCATCACAGGCCCAAAAACATGGGTTTCCTAATCTCACTTTCTTTAGTCAGTGATAATGAGTAGAGATGGGTTGGAAAATTCTACTTAAAGACTCTAAAATATGGGGATCCCTGGGTGGCGCAGCGGTTTGGCGCCTGCCTTTGGCCCAGGGCGCGATCCTGGAGACCCGGGATCGAATCCCACATCAGGCTCCCGGTGCATGGAGCCTGCTTCTCCCTCTACTATGTCTCTGCCTCTCTCTCTCTCTCTCTCTCTCTGTATGACTCTCATAAATAAATAATAAAAAAAAATTTAAAAAAAAGACTCTAAAATATGAATATAAAAAGAATTTCAAAGGAACTTAAGATGTGAATTTACAATACTCTAATAAAACCCTGATCTGACTTTGAAAACAAAAATCATATAAAAAGGACGAACACACTCTCTTAACATTCTAAAAGAAATTGCAAAAGTGTAACTTGTATGATTGGAGAAGGTTCTACATGGCCCACTGAAATCTGATGGAAAATAAAAAACTCCTAAGCAAGGAGAAAAACATTCTTTGATATGTAGATCTCAGAGAAACTCACAAACTGGAGTTTCCACAAACCTGGCTAGGTACAAAATACATTAGCAAGGACAAATATCATTGAAGAAAGCCCTATAGATCTATTTCTACCATCATGAACTACAGATCAACAAATTCTAATGGACTAAATATTGAGAATAAAAAGTTTA
Organism: Vulpes lagopus; assembly: GCF_018345385.1. Taxonomy (NCBI): domain Eukaryota; kingdom Metazoa; phylum Chordata; class Mammalia; order Carnivora; family Canidae; genus Vulpes; species Vulpes lagopus. The sequence continues at coordinate 5,580,461 of NC_054833.1, forward strand.
TAGTGAAAGGTTGACATACAAGATGCAAACATAAATACAAGCCGAAAATCCTTGAACATCAACTTAAAGTCTCCCTCCCAATTTTAATAGCACCCATCTATCTAAGATCTGGGCTATAGACATGTAACACCAATTCATGTTCCTGAAGTGGACCTGCTAAAGCAAGGCAAAGACATGCAGCACTTCAGGGTTCTAGGTCAAGGCAAGAATATAAGCCATAAATTCACTGATGCTAAAGATGAATGAATAGCCAAAGACACACAATGGTCTCTATTACTTTGTATTGAAGCTCATAAGAGGTTTCCAATTATCTTACAAAATATGTTTGCTCCCTGTCCTTTGTATTCTGTTTGATTCTGTCCATTATATGGCTAAATCTACTATACATCAAATAAGAGTGGATCATTTCTAATTTAATAGTGACACAAATCCTTTGGAGCTCATACACTATTGACATTGACATAAAATATTGACCTTGAATTTATAAAATATTGACTCACTTTCATTGTTCTCTGCATTTCTCCTAGGATAAGAAATGATCAGGATGAGGTTTCCATAGGCTGTTGTTTTGTTTTGCCAAGATGTAGTCATAGCCTATCACATAGACAGGCTATTCTAGTGAAATCTTGACTAACACAACCAAATCAAAAGAATGAGTTGCATACTGGTAACAAGAGAATATTTTCATTTCAAATACATCCTGATTAAGCTCTGCAGTAATATTTCTTTAAAGAAGTGAAAAAGTGTGTAAGAGACCCTAACAAATAATCATACCATTGCAGAGACTAGGATTCCAGAGAGAAACAAAATGAAGGCCAGTGGAGTAACATTTGTGGGGACTCCTCAGCATAGAAAGAAGCTCTGAACTATCAGATGCCTTGCTTCTTTTCTCCGTCCTCAGCTACCTGCTCTGGGACAAATCCTCAATTTCTTCACATGAACAGAAACATAATAATACTGACATTACCTCACTGTGTTATGGTGAGAAACAGATGAGAAAGTGTATGGGAAAGCATTCCCTACATTACCAAATATTACAAAGACATAAATTATAAATGAGACCATGATACATATGTAAGTTATAAACAAAGAGGAAGGCAGACTAGTATAGTTAATTTGAAATTTATTCATTATGACACAGATGTATAAAAACCAATTTTGTAAATAAAATGTTTTCCCATCACATAACTGACCTCATCTTGCTCAGAAGTCCATTCCCACTCGGTGGCAAAATGAGCAAAACAAAACAGAACCTTGAAGCTTATTCATTTGGTATTACTCAGGTTCCTCAGAAAATAGTCTTTTGGAGGACATTTTTAGGGTTTCTGGGCTTTTTATCTCTTCTTGCCTCTTCTCCTGAAACATTGGCATCTCCTCAAGAAGAAGTTTAAGTAAGCAAGATTGTGGTGGCAGAGTGGGGTGTCTACTCTGTTTATTACCCTTCTGGGCGGGCTGCTCCGTCCTGAGAAGGGCAGAGCTACTGTGGCTCAGTCTTTGGGTTTAAATCTCTACCTTCGCTGGCTGTATCTGTTTCTGAAGTGTCTGAGGTGGCTCTCTCCATGGGTTTCTAGCCATATCCCCCAGTTGACCAGACACTCCATCTTGGCTCCTACTCCTTACCTTACAGACTTGGCTATGTCCACTGTGGGGATCGCAGGTGGAAAGGGGCACACTGCACACTCTGTCACAGATTCCGCTTGCTCTGTGAACCTATAATTGGTGCTATTGCTGACTTATAAGCTCAGTTAACCATCTCTGCCCCAGCAGAAAATCTGGGCCAATTCTAAGACATCAGTTACCTGGAGAAGAGGTGAATAGAGTGGCCTCTTTGGAAGATGACACTTTCTGCTCTACTGCACAGGCCCGGGGTGGGGTGAGGTGGGGTGGGGGAGCCCTTCCTCAACCTTCTTGTCTTTTTAAGTCACCTTGTCCCAGCTCCCAACCCCAAAAATCTCATCAAACATCTTGTTGCCTCACTGCAGGGGGCCTTCCCTTTCTGTGTGGTTCCATCTCACTTTTATAAGCTGGAGTCTCAGACCTTCAGACTTTCTTCTCAATATGTAAATGGAAGCGTTAGCATTTTCAACAAATCCTAGCTTATATAAGAACTCTTCTAGCAAGTGCACAATGACACATTTGTTCCACAATTTTTACTGCATCTGCCATGCTCCTGAAGCAAGAAAGGCCATTGATTCCATGACTGAGGCAGGTGCACAGCAACAAGATTTACAGCAAACGGTTTCAAACTATCATTAAATATTTCAAAATTTTATTCTTATTCAAAGAGCTAAGCCATTTAAGAATATAAGGGATTTCAAGGGCTTCTTGAATAAAGGTAACTGAAATGACAACCATATACAGTAGCTGTTATTAACCCATTTTAGAGATGAAGACATGAGGGTTCAGAGAAGATAAATAATTTTTCCAGGTAGGCACAGCATGTAATGACACAATGATGACAGAATTTAAACGCAGGTTATTTGTACTGTAACTCCAGCATTCTATTTACTACTAATATAAAAGTCCCTTGGCAATGTCAGTCAACTCCAGAAGGGAAAATATGAACAGAAATCTCTGCTACTTACCCAAAAAAAAAGAAAAATAAATGACTTTGGTGAAGATTGCAAGAGAAATTCAGGTAAGTTATTAACGTACTCATTCAACTAGCATTTGTTGAATATTTCCTAATATAACAAACACTACACTAGGGATCAAAAATCTAAATTGTGATAAAGAACTTATATAATGCCAAAATAAACAAAACAAAAACCAAGCAATCTAATTAAAAGATAGGCAGAGGACCTAAATAGAAATTTTTCTAAACAAGACATACAGGTGGCCAATAAACACATGGAAAGATGCTCAACATGCCTCATCATCACAAAAATACAAATCAAATCACAAAGAGATACCACCTCATACCTGTTAGAATGGTTAAAATTAAAAAAATAATAATTAAAAAAAAAAAACAAGAAATAACAAGTGTTGCTCACCAATACTTGTTGGATGTGTAGAAAAAGGAACCCACCTGAGAATGTAAATTAGCACAGCCACTTTGGAAAACAGTATGGAGGTTACTCAAAATATTAATGGAATAACAATATGATCCAGTAGTTATACTACTTGGTATTTACCCAAACAAAACAAAAACTAATTCAAAAAGACATTTGCATCCCTATGTTCATTGCAGCATTATTTACAGTAGCCAAGATATGGAAGCAACCTATATGCCCATCAATAGATGAAAGGATAAGGGAGTTGTGATATGTATGTCTGCATACGCACACACAAAATGGGATATCATGCAGCCATAATAAAGAATAAGACGCTGACTTCACTTGTATTTGGAATCTAAACATCGAATAAACAAAAAGCAGGACAAGACCTATAAACAGAGAACTAATGGCTGCCAGAGGGGAAAAGGAGGGAGCCAAACTATGGGCAAAAGGGATAAAAGGGGAGTGGTAAATATAGGCTGCCAGTTATAGAATAAGTCACAAGGATAAAAGTTACAGCAGATTGAATATAGTTAATGGTATTGTAGTGGCATTGTATGGTGACAGATGGAGCTACACTTGTGGTGAGGCAGTATAAAGAATAGAGTCGTTGAATCCCTATGTTTTACACCTGAAACTAATGTAACGTGTGTCAATATACACAAGCTAAAAAAAGACTTCACAATCTGATTAGTTTTACAACAACCAAAAAGAAAGTTTAAAAAATTAAAAAATAGGGACACCTGGGTGGCTCAGTGGTTGAGCATCTGTCTTTGGCTCAGGGCATAATCCCAGAATACTGGGATCAAGTTCCACATCGGGCTCCTTTCATGGAACCTGCTTCTCATCCCTCTGCCTCTCTCTCTGCCTCTCTCTGTGTCTCTCATGAATAAATAAATAAAATCCTTAAAAATAATTAAAAATTAAATTAAAAATAAAAATTGCCCCTGCTCTTAATTAAACCAAAATACAGTAGACAAGACAGACAAATGTAACTATAATACAACTAGGCAAGTTTAGCACTATATGATTTTAAGTATCATAGTACTCTTAGGGTTTCCAAGTCCATTTTTTTCATGCTTCAAATGGTAACTAGAATTTTACAGTAATTCTACAGGTAGAAGATTTATTATACATTGGGATGTGAGAAATTAACTTAGTGCAAAATTCCCATGTCAATAATTTTTTTTTAATTTGCGAGACCATGCACAAGTGGGGAAGCAGAGGGAGAAACAAAGGGATCAATCTCATGACCTTGAGATCATGACCTAAGCCAAAACAAAGAGTCAAATATCTAACCAATAGAGCCACCCAGACCCCATTCTCTCCCAATAAATCTTAATCACAAAGGGAAAGACAGAAATGTAGAGTATGTAGCAACATGAAAGTCATGAGAACCACTCATGTTCACTTTCTATCCACCTATCCCTGGTCATTTTACATCTCAACAGCCTCAGGAGACTACAAATGCTTCCTCTCGGGACCTACAGCAGCTGCCCAAACACATACACATACACACACACACACACACACACACAGACACACCCACACACAGCACTAAAAAATAAAATTTGGTAAACTTCATTAAAACATTTTCTGGGGCACCTGGGTGGCTCAGTTGGTTAGGTATCTGCCTTCAACTCAGGTCATAATCTTAGGATCCTCCAATTGAGCCCTGCATCAGGCTCCCTACTTCATGGTCTCTCCCCGAGGTTGTGCGCTCTGTCAAATGAATAAATAACATATTTTAAATAAACAAACAAACATGTAATTAATAGGCTGATGCATTATTTAAAACTGTTCCTTTTAATTTTAAAAAGTACAATTATCCCCCAAACATAAAATAGTCTAGAGATACTTCCATAAGGGAAATACCAGACCCATTTTTCCTCTATTGTACAGGGGGAGCATTTATATATCCCCACATAATTACATATTATGATGCAATGATAGAACTATGGAAACATATAGATACATGTTTATATATATATATATGTTATATGTTTATATATATATTTATGCTAAGCACAAGCAAAAATAAATATGACAACATATTCTATGACAATTGCAAGTTGAAGAATTACCAAAAACATGCAAAGGCAAAGAAAAAAAAAAGACCTAGAAAACTATTTCTGCCATCTTGCTTATTCATCTGTGAACATCCAATATGCTCAGTGCTTTGACATCTCTATTCATTTTCAGGTCTGAATCAGCTACAGATGTATGACCTTAGACTGTGGGATTGGTTTGTCAAAATTTCTGAAAAACATGACACAAGGGACGAATTTCATGTGAATATAAACATTTTCGTGGTGTCCTAAGCAACAATTTCCACAAGACATGGAGACCCCTCAATAAAAGAATGTGTTTATTCAACTCAATTGTCCAAACATTCATACCTATTTCTTCACCATAAATCTCATATTTGTAGGATTGTGTGTGGGTTTTTTTTTTTTTTTGCAGTTGTGTTGCCAAAAATACTTGACAAGAGCATTCTATAAAAGTCTCTGTATGTTGTGAAAGGCAAAGGGAGGCCTCATTCTATTTATGCTCTACTGGGACAAATTGACCTATGTAAACTCTAAGCAAAAAGAAAGACACCCATTGGATTAAGTAGCACAAGTTGCTCTAGGTTTTTGGGCCTTAGAGCAACAAGTTGGTTTTTGCATCTGGCAAACATATGTAGGAAACTAGGCCAAATATGGCTGATAGACTTGGCTGGGTTCTTCCATGTGACCTACTGAGACAGCCAACCTAAACTTCCCATTGTCAATTCAATTCCCAAATGAAAATGCCATTTTCTTATTCATATGTGTCAATATTTAAGATATAGATATAAATAAGCCCATCTCACATGTTTGGAGTAAAATGTAATGCAGTTTTTAAAATAGCAAACATACTGTATTTGTATTCTTGGAAGGGATGAATATTTAGTAAGATGCATATAATGGAAATGGATTTGACCAAACAATCTTATCCACACATTCAAGAATTTAGAAGCATAAGAATGTTTCCAGTGCTTTTGCTGGAAACAAAAAGGCATGTGGAATGCCTTTTACATTGACGAGAGTAATTGGCTACCATGACTAAATCTCTAATGTCAGGTGAAACTTCATGACTTCAACATTTGCAAGTCCAGGATTTCTAGAGGTTCTACTAATTGTCAAATGCAGGATTAAAAATGTTCAAATAGCCACATGCTTTAAAATGTTGACAACAGGGGAGCCGAGGTGGCTCGACTGAGCATGTACCTTTGGTTTCGGTCATGATCCCAAACCCAGGGTCCTGGGATTGAGCCCCACATTGGGCTCCCTGTTCAGCAAGGAGTCTGCTTCTCCCTCTCCTCCCCACTTGTGCTCTCCCTTGCTATCTCTGTCTCTCTCTCAAATAAATAAATCTTTAAATAAATTAAATCTTGTTAACAGATTTACAACGATGTTACTACTCTCTTTCAATACACTTGACATGTTGAGGCACCTATCATCCTAAGAGCAATGAGATGCATGTATATGTTTGTACAACATTTGTCCTGCAAGACACCACTACCCTAGTGGAAACCTCAAAACTCATGCTATTTAAGAGTTGCAAGCTGCTCTTTTTGGGTCTCATCTTTCAAGACATTTTGCATTATGTCAAGTAAGATGGAATCATTTGAGTTACTGTGTCTATTATATATTACTACATCAGAACGACAGTGGTTTATTGCACCATTACCAAAAAGCTGTATTCTGACAAAGTGCATATCAACACACATCAGTAAAGAGGAAACTTTTCCTTGCTACTTTGTTCAAAAAAAAAATTACCAGGAAGATGTAGGTGACATTAATATATAGGTCTCTAGGCATAGATAAGTTATTATCTGACATAGGAATATATTGAAACTCTACAAATTATTTGCCTTTTAATATTGCACATAACGATATATGTACTCCCAGGAACCCCTCAATACACATCCCAGACACATCAACTAACCTTACACCATTCCAACTGTCCATTTCCTCTCTTAGAATGAGAAATTTTCCCATTCCACTGACATCTTCCCTGTTCTGTAAACAAGTTCAAATTGCTTTTACTCTTAAAAACCACTCCTGTTCTATGCATCAATCCTTCTTTTCCTATCCAAACTTCTGGGGGAAGTGAAGTATTTTTACTTACCCATCTTCTTCATCCCATATTCATTTCTGAATCCAATTGATCCTAGTTCTAATCTTTTCCAGTCCAATGAAACTGCCTACTTGCTAATGTTACAGATAATTTTTTAAATTGCTAAGTACAATGGACCCCTTTCATTCCTCACTTGGGTGAGGTCTTGTTGACTGGAACCCATTCTTTCTTTTTTAAGATTTATTTTGAGAGAGATATAGGGGAGAGGGAGACAGAATCTCAAGCAGACTCCCTGCTGAGTGCAGAGCCCAACATCTGGCTCAATTTCACCACTCTGAGATCAGGACCTGAGCTTAAATCAAAAGTCAGGCACTCACCTAACTGAACTACCCAGGTGCCCCAGACTGGAACCCATTCTTAAAATCATATATCCCCTCAAGCATTTGCCTGCACTTTGGAGTAGCCCATTCTTTGATTTGCCTCAATCCCATCAGCATTCCCACTGTCCTGCCTTTGAAGCATTGTGTAGCACTTATGGGGACTCAGAGCCAGACTCTCCTGGTTCAAATCTGTTTTGTCACTTACTGGCTAAGAGTTTTAATGTCTCTATCCTTAGTCTTTCATCTGTAAATTGGGATCATACCAGTATCATTAGCCCCTTGACACTTGTTGGCCAGGTGGTAGAAATTGAGGTGTGTTCTCTGTTGCTCTAATCAGGAAGATGATGAGTTCTTGGGTCCTGGAAATAAACCTCCTCCTGGGTCCTGCCCCACTCCTAACTTGTAGGTTTGAGCCCAAGATATACTGCTGTCTCTAACCCAGAGAGAGAGAGAGAGTTTTTCCAGACCCTCTCCCAGCTGCAATGAGCTTTCACCAGCATCCTAAAGACAACAGTTTGTTGTTCACCCCCATGTGATTTTAAGGCTTTCGTTTGTCAGAAGAGAAGGGTGTAAATGGCAGAGGCAAGACTTCCTGCCTCTCCTCCCACAAGAATTGATCCACTCCCCTGGCCTGCACATAAAAATGACTTCTCAGGACTCTTGACTTAACATTTTTATGCATATATTATGCATCAGAAGAGCCTGGAGTGACTACAAATTCCATTAGTGTCTAGAAGTTTTACCCCTCTTACTATCCCACAATGGGCTTTTGACAATTTGTTAGCAATGTTAATTGAATTCTGCTTGCCAGTATCTATACACATAGCCTTGGTAAGCAAGTGCTTGCACCCTATCTCTCTTTGGAAGAACTTGTCTTTCCTTAGCTATCTCTCTTTAAAAAAAAAAAAAAAAAGTTCTTATTTATCTATTCATGAGAGACACAGAAAGAGAGGCAGAGACATAGGCAGAGGGAGAAACAGGCTCCTACAGGGAGCCCAATGCATTCTCGATCCCAGGACCCTGAGATCACAACCTGAGCCAAAGGCAGATGCTCAACCACTGAGCCACCCAAGTGCCCCCTTCCTTATATTTTAAGGTCACTTGGCTTCTTTGGGACCTCAGCCTTCTTGTGACTTGAAGAATTGTTATGTATTTGCATATTTTCTGCCATTTTGTTGTTGTTGGGAGGATGGGAACACTGGTCTTTTCATATTTTTACATTCTCAATAGAAGCCCATAGTAGTGACTTTTCAACCAAGGCCCCAAAACATTTCTAAAGATAAAGAGAGATCTCAACCAGTGACGCTAGAACAATTGGCTATTTATGGGGTGGGGGTGGAGGGATGAACTTTTACCCATACTTCACATCATACATGAAAATGTATCCCAGATTATCATAGATCTAGAACAGCAAAACTAAATAATAGAACTTTTAAAGGAAAACATTAAAGAATATCTTTGTGATCTTGGAGAAGGCAAAAATTTCCTACAATGCAAGAAAACATTGATAACTAAAGAAAAAAATTATAATGTAAACCTCATTAAAATTAAAACCTTTGGCCTTTGAAAGACCTCACTGGGAAAATAAGTAGATAAGTTTTTTTGTTTTTTTTGTTTTTTTTTTTTTTGCAAGCATTTTTTTTAATTTAACAAAAGAGATTAAAACAATCAAATTCAAAGGAACTATGGGACTCAAAAAGTTCCAGTTTTTAAGTTACAGAATCAACACGTACTGGAAAAAATTCAATGATATTTAAAAATGCAAGATTAATTCTTTCCATTGAGTTCCTTTCCTTGCATTCGCAAATAGAGAGAGTGGCGCACCTGTTTCAGCGACTCTGTAGCCTTAGCAAGATCTTCTTTTAACTTGTTGTACTGCACCACATCAAAATGTTGTTTCTTTGATTTTTTATGGAAGAAGTGAAGAAACTGCCTACTCTTAACAGCTGAGTAAGTATAATCCTGTCGGGTGATTATAAAGTATGCAAAAAAGACCATGGAATTTGCAACTGTGATGAAGTAGGTCACTACTGGTCGCTACATACTGGGAGAAAATATTCTCAGTACATGTATCTGACAAAGGAGGGCTAACTCCTACAACTCACTAATATTTCTATTAGTGACGACTCAATTTGTAATATGGGCAAATTACTCGAATAGGCATTTCACAAAAGAATATATGTTAAAAGCCAATCAGCTCATGAAGTAGTACTCACCAACATTAGTTGTTTGGAAATACAAATCAAAATCACATGAAACACCATTTACACCTATTCAAATGGCTGAAACCTGAAAGACTGAGGACACCAAATGTTGATGAGGATGGGGGGGCAGGGGGAGGGGCAAAAATTCAAAAAACCCTGAACTCTCCTGAATTGCTGTTGGGAGGAGAAAATGGTATGGAAGTTATTTTTTTGGAAACTGGTATGGAAGTTACTTTTTAAAGTTCAACACCTACATTTTGGGATCTACCAGAGAGAAATGTAAATAAATAGATAGATAGATGATAGATAGATAAATGCACATATATATATACACACACACATATTAAATAAATAAATATTAAGTAGATAAGTGTGTGTATATAAATGTATGTGTGTGTATATATATATACATATATATGTTTCAATCTGTTACATAAAATATTGCTAACAGCTTTAATTTTAATGGCCAAAACTGAAAGTCATCCAAGTTGGAAACTGTATTAAAAAACTTGGGGCACACCCAGACAGGAACAAGAAAAAAAGAATGATGACTATAGAGCAAGAGCATGAATAAACATCAACAATCTTAAGAGGAGGAAGAAGTCCAGCCACAAAAGAGTACCTACTGCATGATTCCACTATAGGAAGTTCCAGAATAGGCAACACCGATCTATGGTGAAACAATCACAAGAGTGGTTGCCTTGGGAAGTGAAGATGACAGGTTGTACTGTAAAAGGGTTGAGGTGCTCTATTTCTGGGGATAGAAACATTCTACATATTGATAGGGGTGCAAGTTACATTTATCAAGACTCATTAGATCATGTGCTTAAAATCTGTTGAATTCTCAGTCTGTAAATCTGTAAATTATATCTCAGTAAAAAGCCAACAGTGGAAAAAATGTACACACACACACACACACACACACACACACACACACACACCATTAGAGAGAGGCTTTCTCTGGCCACCCTTCTGGCATGAAGAAGCATATCCCTCTCTCCATCTTGGACACTTGGGTCTGCTTTACTATTTGTGATAATTTTCATTAAAATACCACCTTCCAGCATATGCTAAACTATTAATTATCTCTACTGCCTCTGAGCATGGAAGTTTCCTGAAGGTAAGTAAGGACTCTCTGTAAGTTTGCCACTGTTAACCAGTATTGATGGCTGTGGCAAAAAGGCAATAACTAATCAAACCAGATGCTGAACTTTGGTTTGCTTTCTTGGTTATTTATATATCTTCTATGCTTGCCTAATGAGAATGTTTTGAAATCAGAAGAGGTAAAGCATGGGAAAAGTACTCTGAAATCTATAAGTACTCTACTACATAAAGGATGATTTAAATATGAGGCCCTAGCTATTGTTCCTTGAAGATGTCTAATGTAAGATGGCTTAAATTTTTCTGTACAACAGTTCATTATGGTTGTAAACTTTCTTCTAAGAGTTGTCTCCAAAAAGCAAGAATGAGTCCAGGGGAATCAGGTGGCATGCTGGCAAAGTAGAGCTTCTGTCTAACTGGCTAAGTCACATGGATTGCTCGCTTTCCTGAAGTTCATGACTTTGTCTTAACTCCATGGCTAATGGGAATTCATTATGAGAACACTTTTTAGGATAAGAGCATCACAGAAGTGTCAGTCAGATGGGGAGTTTTGAAATAAACCTCTCTTCCAGGATTTATAAATTCATAACTAATTAGAGCCTGTCCACACCTCACCTGAAATCATGTTAGCAAGATCCATATTAAAATACATTTATCACTAGTAGGGGTGAAGCACAGTCCTTTATGCCATGCTGGGCAGCGGTGTAACAAGATTTTTTTCTATTTCAAGATTCCTTTAAAAGAATCAATGAATTAGTTTCAAGGAAGCCCCAGACACTTGGTCACCTGCCAGATATATAATCTGATGGATAATTACATACGTACATGCACAATCTCACGTGAGGACACAAGCACAGAGTTTTTAAAAATTTAAATATATTAAGAAAGACGAAAACTGGAAAGATCATAGAATAGCTGATGGAACATGGAATACAATGCATATTCATTTTATGATGCACAGATTACTCAAGATTTAGGCAAATGATTACCAAGCAATCTGTTATAACTTACAGTTTATAGTGCCCTATAGTGGCTAACACTGTAGGTATCTTAGATTAAAGGAATCTCCTGAACTAATGCAAGCAATTTGAGAATAACAACCCAGTATTACTGACATAATTGGACCAGTATAATTTATTCACATGTAGAACCAACTCAACTTCCAGAACACAATATTCAAGCACAAGCAATTCATATTAAGAAATTGTGTAATGATGACATCATCAATCTATTCTATGAACCGAAATACTATTAACCAGCAGGGCACAATATTTCAATTTAGTTCAGAGTACAAAGAAGGAATGCAGCATTCTGAGGGTCTCCTTGAATTCTGGGCAATAGTTTCATGACGGATCAGTTGAGAGACTCACAGGTTTCCATATTCAGGATGGACAATTACCTAAAGATCGGTGGACATGCATTCCTTACATAAACTCTTATGTTCTTAATCAAAGTTGAAATTCAGCTCAGTTGAAAATGGGGCACAGTATGGTCTTTGTGAAGCTCTAAGTCTAAAGAAACTAAGAAAGAAAAACCTCTTCACATACAATTTGACTCATGATTGTCTTTTATTCATGGTCACTGTCAAGGCCATTTCCATTTACTCAGCCTCATCTGTTTACTTGAATCTGGTTTATACTTACAGTGAAGAGAATCACTTGTAAAGCCACAAATTCATCCACAAATTAAAAAGAGTGCATGCTAACAGTTCAGAATTTTAAAAAAATAAAGAATAAAAAAGACTTTCTTCTCTCCTATAAACTTTCTCTTAATGCTGTAGCCCAAGCAGGTAGAGTTACAGTTCGATACAGTTATTCGAAATGTTATCAGACCAAGTTTTAAGCATCCCTTACCTTTAGGAATTCCAAAAGATGATAAGTTGTCCAACAATTTAGACAAAGACATCTATGGTTTAAGCAGCTGAGTATCTCTACTTGCTTGCTTCCTCATGTGAATTTATACAGAAATAAAGACTTTGGGCAAATGGAGTCAGATTTTTAAAAACATAGAGACCTGTATTACAATAAAAATCTCCCAATAATGCCACCTTGATCTTGAGAATGGACTCCAGGGTCCTGAGCACCTAGCACACAGTGAAATAGAAAGGAAGTGCTTTTACAGACCCAGTGGGTTCCCCCACCCTAACTATTTGTCTTCAACCACTAACAAGTCACAATGACCAATAGCTGGTTGAGCACTGCATCAAGTCAGACCCCTGGCTGGGATGCCAAATACAGTACTGGAACCCGCAAACTGTGAGGACAAACTGACATTCGCTGACAGTTTCTGCCTGGGCCAGGATCTGAATCAAGAGGCAGGGCAAAACTCCCATCTGCTGTCCATCTGCCATCCTGCCCCGATCAGAAAAGGTTATACCATGAACGACTGACAGATGGGCATTGCAAAGATCTATTAGGGAAAAAGAGGGGTCTGAGATGATTAGAATAATGACCTTTGATTCGACATAGAAATCCCAGTAGTAATGAAAATCATGCATAATTTCAAGGTCTTTTAATTGTGGTAAACAGATAATGTGTCTTTTGCCAACAATAAAAAAGAAAAAAATGAGGCTTGGCTTCTATTACTAAGTACAGAGTACACCAAGTAGTATATACCTGAGAAAAAAAGTTAATAATATATAGTGTACATACATATAAGCACATACATATGAAGTATTTACCTGATATTGTTTTTCCACAAAGACACATCAATTAAGTTTAATATAATGTAATTAGGGTAATAGAACCATTTCATAGGTTCTTTTTTTTTAAGATATTTATTTATTTATTCATTCATTCATTCATTCATTCATTCATGAGAGACAGAAAGAGAGAGGCAGAGACATAGGCAGAGGGAGAAGCAGGCTCCCTGCAGGGAGCCCGATGTGGGACTCGATCCCTGGATCTGGGATCACGCCCTGAGCCAAAGGCAGCCGCTCAACCACTGAGCCACCCAGGTGCCCCGTTTTTCATAGGTTCTTGATAGTGTGCATTTCCATCAAAAGTCTGCCCTATATAAACAGGAAACTGGGATAAGTCAGCTCATGTATTAAACAAAAGACTTAAGACAAAGGGAATAGTAAACGCCTAAGCTAAAGCTAAGTGTGTGTTATGTTTCCATAGCAAAACAACTCCTGCAAGGGAAATAAACCCCCTAGACAAAAGGCAGCTATTCAGTTCACACAACACACAAAATATATCTACCATGTGCCAGGCAAAGTGCTGGATGCCAGGGATGGAAAGATGAGTAAGACACAGATGGCCTTGTTCTCATGAGGAGTGGACATATGATTGCTTATTATATAGTAAATTCAAAGAGATTAGTGGGGAAAAGACATGCTACCATGTGGTTGGTCTTTGAGGAAGAAAATAATCATATAAGTTGTTTGGGAAAAGAGACTCATAGAGGTGGTATATTTTAATTTTCATACGTCTTTTATAGGTTTACAATGCTTAATTTTTCTTTAGAGTTTGTACAAGAGAATCAAATATGGACAGTCCATGTTTGAATAAAGGACAACTAATCTTTCAAAAATGTTAACTTTTTTTAGCATAACATACATCTGGGGACCATTTTTTTCTTTTTATAGCAAAGTATCTTTTTAAAGTTGACAAGAAAAAGGAATAGAGAAACTGCTATATTAAACACAATTTATAATGAACTCATATAACATGAAAAATGTGAGCTATAATCCACAAAAAGATGCATATAAGAAAATTCTAAGTGTTTTTATTCATAATAGCCCAAAAATGGAAGCAAGCTAGCAAGAGAAAAATGGACAACCGAACTGAAGCATATTGATAAAACTAAGTAACTCCTCAATGGTGGAAATGAAAGAACTATTGATACATACAACACACAAATCTCAAAGCATTTATGTGAAAGAAAGGGTACACACTGTATGATTCTATTTACATACAGTTTAAGAACAGGCAATCTATATGTGCTGACAAAAGCCAAAATGATTAACTCGGGCTGAGTTTGGAGGATGTTGAGAGCGAAGGGGAACGAAGAAAGTTTCATGCATCAGGGCCGAGAGACATGATCCAGACCTTGATCTGGGTTACATATGGAGAACATGTATTTTTGAAAAGCCATGGTGCTTTACATGAAGCTTTGTGCATTTTACTGAATGCAAATTACAGCTCAATTTTTAAAATGTGAAACACAAAGGTAACTTGATATAATAAAACAAAAATTAAACACAAGTATTTTCTACATCCTTGTTGCCATACAACAAAAGCTCTAAATGGTGCATCATTTTACAAATAACAATGTAAATTCAGAGAATTGCTATTTTTGTACTAACAATAAAGAAGAAGAATAAATGCTTAGAAAGTGCACATTACAAAATTCTTTCACCTGAACTGCAATGTGTTCCTTATCTGAGCCCTATTTAAATAACTTGATCTAATTCAGGGTCAGAAGGGTATCATAAGCATATGGAAAATCCTATGCTTTATCGCATGCTCATACATCCTATGTTTAAAAAAAACAATATAATTTCATTTTTGCATAAAATGGCTTTGTTGCCCTCATTCTTCATTTCCTTAAGAGTCTTACTTAATCACTACCCAAAAAGCAGAAATCTTTAATACACAATACACACCAGCCTCTGTTTATTCTGAGAAACAAAAAAAGAATATTGTACTATTTCCAAAACACACATCATTCAGACATAATAATTTATCCTTTGATATTTTTACTTTATCATTATATAAACTCACTTTCATAAGGAAGTTGGCGCTGACCTATACTATATGTATTTCACAACAGGAAATATCACCAATGTTAATTCTTAAACTCCTTATTCTTAACTGAAACATATTTAAGTTACCACAAAGTATCAGTCCTAAAGGGCTTGAACAATACCTACAGATTAGTCGTGCATTAGAGTTATATATAGCTTCATTCTGATGGCTCCAAGCATATATAACCTATTTTATCCTGAACAACGTAATGGAGAGAAAAAAAGCATACTATTGTTTTCGATGCCCTTGAAATAATAAAGGCAAAGATTACTTGGAATGCAAAATCTGAAGTATTTTTCTTAAATTGTGTTTGTGTTTGTAATGAACACAATTTGACTATCACTTCTCTTCTCTGCACAATTCACACACACAGAGAATTTTGTCACAATGGCTTTGCTAATCTGAAGATTCTATACTTTGGCATAGTTAATGTTTTTCTGGAGGAAAAAACTCAACATGGGTTCTGGTTCAATTGTGGTGGGTAAGTCCACTATCACCCATTCTTCATGCAGATTACAATTAAAAACCTTAAACTTTATACACACACATAGGTACATACACACATACATACACATGGCAAAACATATATATGTATACATATCTATCTCAGTCACCTGAGGACCCTCAAAAGCAGGCAGATTATGGAAGAGAATCAAAACTTGGAAAAGTGATTCACATAATGATGAGTTTCTCTTCTCTATTTTTTCCTGCGCAGTATGACCCCAGCTGCAAGGTGCTGAGCAACGATGGCTGCACAAGTAGGTAAAATCTCAGATAAACTCTTTCTGGCAAGAAAAACAGAAGGGAAGATTCCAGCAGGCTCAAGAGTTTGGAGAGCATCCCAGAGATGAAAGAGTGAGAGAAAGAGGATCCCTTAATTTTGTGAATATGTATTGTATCACTTAAATTCTTGCCCTACACACATGCAAGACAGTCCCAATGAAGGAATCAAAGGCATTGGGTGCTGAATGGAGATCTGAGGCTTCTGACCTCATGCAGCAGGGATGCAAGAAAGCAATCCAGGCAAGCTTGAGAAAGATAAATGGAGGTGTGAATCACCTCCCCAAAAGGGGGGACACAACATAGAGTCTCATTCTAAGTGACTCAATTCCTTGATAAAATAAACATCAACATCTCCAGATGGTTATGATAGAAATATTATGATACACTCTGCACAACACAATCCTCACAAAACCAGAATACAATCCCAAACTATTCTACATACAAAAACAAAACAAAAAACGAAAAGGAAAAAAAAGAAAAGAAAAGAAAAAAGAAAAGAAAGAAAAAAGAAGAGAAAAGAAAAGAAAGAAAAGAAGAGAAAAGAAAAGAAAAGAAAGAAAAAAAGAAAAGAAAAGAAAAGAAAAGAAAAGAAAAGAAAAGAAAAGAAAAGAAAAGAAAAGAAAAGAAAAAGAAAATGCAGTCAATTTTCAAAGGAAAAGACCATAAAACAAACAAACCCAAAAAGACGGCCTAGGTGCTGGAGCTATAAAAACATATAAGCAGCTAAGATTGACTATGCTTTATGAATAAAGAAAATACTCTTGAAATGAATGAAAATACAAAAGCTCTCAGTAGAGAAAAGCAAAATAATAAAAAAAATTTTTTTGGAGGCAAACAAAATTTAAAAGGAAAAACTCACTGGGTGAACTCAATAGCAGTATGTAAATAATAAAAGAAAGAATTAGGAACTTTAATATAGATGGGGGAAAACAGTGGGGGAAATAAAATGTAATAGATGAACAGAGTCCCCAGAGTCTTGCAGGATATTTCTAAACACCTAATGTATATATGGCGTGCCACAAGAAGAGCAAAGAGAAATTGAAAAGAGCTATTTTAATAAAAATTGTATTTATTTAAAGTGAGCAACATAATTGTTTAATATATATACATGTAATGAAACGATGACTAAAGTCACTATTTTGCTGGCAAATCACCAAAATTCAATGCAGTATAACTGACTGTAGTTATCACACTCTACATTAAATCTCCATGTTTATTTATGCTACATAACCACAACTCTGTACCCTCTGACCAACATCTCCCCATTTCCCCCAACTCTACACCTCGAGTACCCAATATTCTATCTCTGCTTCAATTTTTTTGGATTCCACATGTTACATTGTGACATTTTTGGAAAACAGTTTGAGTAAGTAAATGCCTAAGAGTTCATAAATATAGTCATATACATAAATTTACAGATCCAAGAAACTCAGTGATTCACAAGCACAAAGAAAACTACATCCAGACACATCATGGCCAAACTAGTGAAAAACAAACATAAAGAAAAAAAATTTAAGGCTTTATTTGAGACAGAGAGCAGGAATGGTGGTGGGTAGCAGAGGGAGAGGGAGAAGCAGACTCCCCACTAAGCAGGGAGTATGACAGGGGACTCGATCCCAGGACCCTAAGATCATGACCTGAGCAGAAGGCAGATGCTTAACCAACTGAGACACTCAGGAGGCCTAAAGAAAAACTTTTTGGAAAAAAAAAATCTATTTATCTGGCCCATTGTACACAGGAAATGGTTTGCAATACTGACGATTTCTCAGCAGAAACATTGCAAGCCTAATGACAGAACATCATCTTTATGAGCTGAGTGGAAAAGGCTGTCAAATCAGAATTCGGTAGCTAGTGAAAATATTCTACAAAAATGACAGTAAAATCAATATATTTGATGTGACATATAAGATTTGCTAATGGAAGTTCTCCATACTGAAGGAAAGTGACAACCAGAAGGAATGAAGAAAGAGCAACACAAATGATAAATTCTTGGATCATGTAAAAGATTAATGTTTTTTTAAGTTCTTTAAAATACATATAACTAAAAGAAAAACTTTTATAAGCTGGTATGATTTTCAGTGTACATATAAAAGCTATAACATAATGGTTGACAGGGGATAACCTATATCATTGGAATTTTTCTACATTTTATGTGAAATGGTACAGTAGTAGCTTAAAATAGACTAAAATATTTGGTATATCAATATGTAATTCCTAGAGAAAATACTTTTATAAAAGAAAATACAAAGAGACTTTGCCAAAATATACACAGTAAACTAAAGTGGAATACAAAAGAATATTGAAATAATATAAAAGATCACAGGGAAGAAACAAGTGAGAATCAAAAACTAGAGGAGACAAACAAAAAATATAATGGAAAAAAATATATATGTATAATGGAGAGTATAAATTAAACCAGAGTCCAAAGACACTAATTAAATGGCACAGATTGGCAAAATGAACATAAAAGCATGAACCACTATACACTAACCATAAGAGAGACTTGATTTATGGCAATGAATAGACAAATATATACTATGCAGTTTATAAGCATCAAATGGAACTTTAACATTGGAGAACACAAATTTCAAGACAAAAAGTATTTCCAGAGATTCAAAGGAATATTTCAAATGACAACAAGGGCAAATTATCCAGGTAAACAATTATGAATGTCAATTCATCTCATTAATAGAGACTCAAAATATATAAAACAGTTATTGACAGTATTGAGGGAAGAAATGAACAATTTTACACCCTTGGTAAGAGATTGTAATACTCCTCTGAGTAATTCTTAGTTAAACTAGATTCTACTCTTCCCCCCCCACCAAAAAAAAAAAAAAAATCAGCAAAAACACAGATCTCAAAACAGCACTGCTTTGATCTAATTAACACTTATAGAAACCCTCATCTATCAAGTTCAGAACACACATTACTTTCACATATGCATAGTACATTCACCCAGATAAATTATATTCTGGTTCAGTAACAAAGTCTCAACATTAAAAATTATCAGAATCATACAGATTATATTTACTGATCACAACACAGTTAAAGTAGCAAAGAATAATAACAT
The DNA here is from genome assembly GCF_018345385.1 of Vulpes lagopus. Lineage (NCBI taxonomy): Eukaryota > Metazoa > Chordata > Mammalia > Carnivora > Canidae > Vulpes > Vulpes lagopus. The sequence goes on from NC_054833.1 coordinate 5,599,853, forward strand.
AGAGAAAAACACCAAATATCTGTAAATCAAATAACACACTTCAAAATAATACATGTATAAAAGACAAATGCATAAAATAACTAGAAATTATTTTTTTTAATTTTTTAATATTTTATTTATTTACTCATGAGAGACACACAGAGAGAAGCAGAGATATAAAGGGAGAAGCAGACTCCCCTAAAGGAGCCCAATGCGGGACTCGATCCCCAGATCCAGGATCAAGCCCTGAGCAGAGAAGGCAGATGCTCAACCGCTGAGCCACCCAGGTATCCCTGAAAATTATTTTGAATACAACATACTTACAGTTGTGAAGTGTAGAGAAACACATGACTTTAAATGTTCATATTAGAAAAAACAAGTGAAAGAAAATGACCTGAGATTTCTATCATAAAAAGCTGACCAAAACAAACAAACGAAAAAGAGCAAAAACTTAACCCCAGGGTAACTAGAAGAAAACAGTAAAAAGCAAAAATCAGCCAGAGGAAACTACAGACAAAATCTAATAGCTACTTATTTCCAAAATAAAATTAAAAAATCAACAAAATTGACAAAGCCTTAGCTGGAATGTTCAAAAAAAGAGAGAGAGAGAGAGAGAGAGAGAGAGAGAGGAGACACAAATCAATAATATCAGGAATGAAAGAGAGCTCATCACACAGATCCAATAGGTTTTAAAAAGGTAAGAAATACATGACAGTAAAATATATAACAACTACACAAACTGTCAAATTTCTTGAAAAATACAAATTATCAAAATTGGCACATGAAAATAGAAAGTTAGAATATATATGAAATTATGAAACATCTTTCCTAAAAGAAAACTCCAGGCCAAATGTTTTTAGTAGCAAATTCTGGCAAACTCCCAAGTCACTTATTTTTCATAAATATTTTGAGAAAATAAAAAATTTGGGGTCATTTCCCAACTTTGTAAGGACAATACTAACACCAAAATCTAAAAAAGATCATATAAAAAAATCACATTTCAATATCCCTGCAATAGATGTAAATATCCTTAACAAAATGTTATCAAATGTAATTTAATTGTGTGTGTGAATACAAACAGTGATAAGCATAAGTAATGAGACTTTTTTTAAGATACAAGTTTAGGGGGATCCCCAGGTGGCTCAGCAGTTTAGCACCTGCCTTCAGGCCGTGATCCTGGAGTCCAGGGGTTCGAGTCCCATATCAGGTTCCCTGCATGGAACCTGCTTCTGCCTCTGTCTCTGTGTGTGTGTGTGTCTCTCTCTGTCTCTCATGAATAAATAAATAAAATCTTTAAAAAAAAAAAGATACAAGTTTAGTTTAACATGCAGAATGAATGTCATTCACCCTATTATAGAATAAAGGAAAAATTATTTCAATAAATGCAAAAAGAAAAGTATTTAACAAATTTCAAAACTTTCATGATAAAAAAAAAACAACTCTCAGCAAATTAGGAAAAGCAGATAATTTCTCTAAACTGATAAAAAGCATCTAGGATAAACCAACACCCAATATCACAGTTCAAGAATGAAAGCCCCAATTTTTCCCCATGAGGTAAAAAGGCAAGGATGCCTGCTTTCAATATTGTCATTTAACATTTTACTGCAAGATCTACCCATTGCATTAACTGAAAAAAATCAGTAGTAAAACTATAAATATTTGCATGCTTATATGATTACCTCCCTAAAAAAATACCAAGTAACCCATAAAAGTCTACACAAACCTGTTGAAAGATTTAACAGTGTGCACACATATGTTAATATTTTTAAATGATTCTATAATAATGTATTAGTAGCAAATATTGAAATGAATTTCTTATAATTCCTTTTACATTAGTGAGGGGGAAAAGGAGTACCTGGGAATAAATCCAAGAAAAGTTACTCAAAATCTATATACTAAAAAATATAAAATACCACTATATTAAAGAAGAAATAAATGGAAAGATGCACCATATCCATAGTTGGCAATTATCCCAAACTGATCTATAGATTCCATGTAATTCCAAATTAAATCAAGGAGGTTTTTTGGTTGAAATTGACAACTGATTCTCAAATTTGTTTAAAGTTTCAAAGAATCTAGATAGTTAAAAGTTGGAGAATTTGCCTTACCTACTCTCAAGATTTACTATAAAGCTATTCAAGAATGTGTGTTACTGGCAAAAAGAGAGAGATCTACATTTACGGGAAAAAAAAAAAAAAAAGAGTATGTCCAGAAATAAACCGACATAAATATGGCCAAGGTTTGACAACTGTATCAAGCTAGTACAATGGAGGGAAAAAAGTCTTTTCAACAAGTGATGCAGGATCAATTGGAAATCAAAACTTAAAAAGTATAAGGATCCTTATCTCACACTTGACAATCATAGATTCAGAAAAGACCACAGACCCAAATGTATGACCTAAAACGGTAACATTTCTAAAAGAAAACCATATGAGTAGATACATGTAATCTCAGACTGGGCAGTTTGTGCAGAAAGAATGCACAGACACACGCAAAAATACAAATAACTAAACCTAAAATTGGTCAATCAGACTTCGTCAAAATTTAAAACTTCTGTTCCTAGAAAAATACAACCCCCCACCAAAAGCAAGCTATATTCAGCAAGAGCATTTTCTCCACACAATGTCAGATGAAGGACTTGTATTCAAACACTGAGAAGAGTATTTACAATAACGTACAACCCATCTTTTAAAAAAGAAAATAAACAAAAGATTTAGGCACTTCACAACAGAGAATACCCAAATGCCAAAAGCGCATGATGCAAGCATCATTCATCCTCAGAGCAAAGCAAATTAAACACACATCCTTTAGATTGGCTGAGCTTAAAAAGACTGACCATAACCAGTACTGACGAGAACTTTGAGCGAACAGACTCCTCCTTTACCAACGATGGTGGAAATGTAAAATGGGGTAGCCACTTCTGGAAACCAGTTGGTAGCTTCACAATATGTTAATCAGGCATGTATCCTACACCTCAGCCAGTGCAATTTCTAGGTATTTACCTATAAGAAAAGAAAAAACATATATCCACACAAAGATTTGGCAGCTTAGTTTGCAATTCCCATTAATTGGAAATTAACCTAAATGTTCAACAAACAAATGCAAATTTGGCATATCTGCCCACATAATGGAATAACACAGGGCAAGGGGGGAAAAAGGAAAAAGGAATTTTTTTTTTTTTTTTAAGATTTTATTTGGGCAGCCCAGGTGGCTCAGCGGTTTAGCACCGCCTTCAGTCCAGGGCCTGATCCTGGAGTCCCAGGGATCGAATCCCACATCAGGCTCCCTGCATGGAGCCTGCTTCTCCCTCTGCCTGTGTCTCTGCCTCTCTCTCTCTCTCTCTCTCTCTCTCTCGCTCTCTTTGTGTCTCTCATGAATAAATAAATAAAATCTTAAAAAAAAAAGATTTTATTTACTTATTTGACAGAAAGAGAGAGCGCAAACACAAGCAGAGGGAGCAGCAGAGGGAGAGGGAAAAGCAGACTCCCCGCTGGGCAAGAGAGCCCGATGCTGTGCTCAGGTCCCAGGACCCCAGGCTCAGGACCTGAGCCTAAGGCACTTAACTGACTGAGCCATCCGGGTGCCCCGACAAAAGGAAATTTGTATACACATGATAGCACAGATGAGTATCAAAAACACACTAAAAACATGCTAAGTAAGTGAAGAAAGTTGGCCAAAAAAGTGTATATTTATGATTCTATTTATGTAAAATTATAGAAGATGGAAATTATGGTGGAAAAGACAAACCTGCAAATGGGGTTAGGAGTAGAGAAGGATTGCAAAGGAGCTCTAAGGAAAGTTTGGGGGATGATAACATTATTATTTATCTTGATAATGAAGATGTTTTCACCACTGTATAAACATGTCAAAATGGATCACATTGTATTCAAATATATGCAATTTTATACCTCCATAAAGATGTAAAACATATATGTAATGGTCTTGCACAAAGTCTACAAAACACAAATACAACCAAAATTAAAAAGCTGCCAATATGCAGGTGTTTGGTTTAAAGAAATTTCATTTAGCCCCCTTTTTTAAAAATCAAAATGGCTTTTATTTTTTTCAGGATAAAAAGTAAAAAATATATTTAAAAAGATACTATTGTATTTAGTATCTTTAGTCCTAGCATTTCAAATGCAAGGCCGTCCTGTGTTGCTTTATAGACTGATTCACCCAGGTCCCATGGGACCTCTACAATTGAAATACTGAACCTCATAACTTATTATATATATTATTACACCTAAGAATAATCTATAAAAAGGTCCAAGAGTGATCAGAGTATTAACAAAGTGATTTATTTCACCAAAGAGACTACTTCCCTACAGTCAAATTATCTACGCACGATTTATATAGTTATGGATTTAACATAAAACCTTAATGTACATATTATAATCTAAAACACTTCTTTTTCTAAGTAAAAACATGCATACCATATTTACACGTATCTTAAGAGAAACGCTGAGACCATTTCGCATTCCTGGGGTACATTTATCCCTGTATTGCTTTCATAGCTACTGAATGGAGGTAAGTATGATGAGACCATTAGAATAACCTCTAATAAACTGTGTTACAGCATGGCTTTGCTTTTACCTACCTGTTACCTTGAACAAGCCATAGGGATTCAGATTTCTGGTCAATAAAATAAGAAGGTTGGGTTTAATGATCTTTTGAAATTTTCTTTCAACTTTGAAATGTGTTTTATTTTTATCCCCACACACATAAAGAAAACGGGATCAAAGGATGCTGCTGAGAAAGGCCAAGGACACTGTACAAAGCAGCAGGTGCAATCTGACCTGGGGTTGGAGTCCCAGACCCCACACACCCAGCACTGCATTCCTTCCACTGCTCTGTAAGCCTGCCTGTGGGGGTCTTAGGAATAAGACACATCTCAACATCTGCAAGACTCTGCTGAATTTCTACTTGAATGAGCAAAGAAAAAAATACACGTGGCATGGACCAATGATTCTAAGACACTTGGAATTTTATTTCAGTCTATAAAATTCCTAATACATTAAGATTAGGAGGAAAAATAATTTTTTGAGCAGATAAATTTTATGACTGATTTCGTCTCAATATTTATTTTGTAGAGATCTTTAATAAAGGTGTGCTCAATCATCTGACTACCAGCATCTCTTTTCTCAAAAAATAATTTTTGTTTAAAAAAACAAAAAGGTTATTAAAAAAGAATGGAGAGTACTTAGGCATTCAAAGCAAAACTGAGGCTTCATGCCCACTTCCTGTTTTAATCCACAGGGCTTTGGGTGTTTAGATTTGGAAAGTGGCACAGTAACACAGGAAGAATCCGGATTGTAGGACTAGAGGCACTGAATTAATACCTGCTGTTTCTATTTAATTTTATTAATATGAATATCTGTTTAACAACTTTGGATTTTGAGGATTTCAATGCCTTCCTCTGCAAATCAAGATCATTTCTCACAGAAAAGTAGCCTTCTTGCCCATTGTTATGAAATTTTTCTTACATACAAAAATGTTAAGAAAAGTACACAGTGAAGAGCATTTTCTCTCCATCTCAATTCTACAATTAACATTTGGTAACATTTGCTCTTTCTCAGATACTTCTTCATCTTTCGATCCTTCTCTCATTTACTCAATTTTCTGATCCATTCCAAAGTTAGTTACAAATCTCAACACACATTACTCCTAAATACTTCAGCATGCAGGAAATGGACTTCAAAATTTCCCAAGTGTTTCATAAGCAAAATGTATATACAGGGAAATGCATAAATTTTAAGTGTGCCATTAAATAAGCTTTGATAAATGTATATACCCATATTGACACAAATCTCTATCAAGATAGAGAACATTGCCGTCACCCCTAAAACTTCCTTCATGACCCTCCAGGTCAAATTCTTGCCCCAACCCTCCTCTTCTGATAGGTTTTCATCACAAATTTATTCTGCTTGTTCAAGGACTTGACATAAATGGAACCATACAGTAGATATTCTTTTGTGGAAATTTCTCATGCAGCATTAAGATTTGGGGGATTAAAAAAAAAGGTTTGGGGGATTCATCTATGTTGATGCATGAATCAGGAATTCTTTTTTATGGATGAAAAGTATTCCAGTATGAATCTCATAAAATCAATCTACTCTTGTCTTGATGGGCTATTTCCACTGATGGCTATTCTAAATAAAGCTGCTATGAACATTCTTCTCCAAGTCTTTTAATGGACATGTGTTTTTATTTCACCTTGGACCTAGAAGTAAAATTGTAAGTCCCAGGGTACATATATGTTTAGTTTTATAAGAAATTACCAGACTTTTGTTCAAAGTGGTTCACAAAAGTATATGTCCACAGAAGACCTAAGAGCTCCAGTTGTTCTATATCCTCACTGAACTTTGTCAGTCTTTGTAAATTTAGTCATTCCAATGGATGCCTCTCATTACAGTTAAATTTGTACTTCCCTAATGATTAATGATACTTAGCATTTTTGGCCCATTATTGATTTATACATCTTCATTGGTGAAGTATCTGAACAAGTTTTTGCCTCTGTCCTTATTGGACTTTTTATTACTGAGTTGTAAAAGTACATTATATTATTGTGGGAAACAACACTTTGTCAGATATGTATTCTGTCAATTTCCTTTTTTTAAGATTTTTTTTATTTATTCATGACAGACGCAGAGAGAGGCAGAGACACAGGCAGAAGGAGAAGCAGGCTCCTCAAGGGGAGCCCAATGTTTTACTCGTTCCTTGGACTTAGGAACCACACCCTGAGCTGAAGGCAGACGCTTAACAGCTGAGCCATCCAGGCATCCCATGTATTTCATCAATTTCTTAATGTTTTCTCATTAACTTGAATTTTCAATTTTGTTTAAGTTCAATTTATCAGTTTTATGGTTAGTGCTTTCTGTAATCTAAGAAACTTTCACTTGCCCCCAAAGATATTCTCCTGTTTTCTCCTAAAAGCATAATATCAGCTTTTATTTCCAGATTCACAATCCACTTCAAATAAATTTTTGTGGATGGTATAAGGTAAAGGTTGACATTCCAGTGTTTCACAGTACCATTTTCTAAAAATAATTTCCTCTTTCCATTGGAATGTTTTGGCATCTGTGTTGGTAACCAGTAGACTGTATAAGTGTGGATCTATTATTAGGTTCAATTCTGTTCTGCCCTATTTGTTTTGTTTTGTTTTAATGAAGGTATCACAAAATCTTGATTACTACTGTTTCATATGGAGTAAGGAAGTCAGAATTTGTTCTTTTTCTGGGTGCCTTGGTGGCCCAATAGGTTAAGCATCTTCCTTCATCTCAGGTCATGATCTTGGGGTCCTGGGATCAAGCCCCACATGCGGGCTTCATGCTCAGTGGTGAGTCAGCTTCTACCCCCCCTGCCCCTCCCCCTATTCACTTCTCTCTCTGAAATGAATAAATAAAACCTTAAAATAATAATGTAGTCTTTTTCAAGACTGCTTTGGATATTCTTGGCCCATTTCAGTTTCATATATATATTTTAGAATCACCTTGTCTTTCTACAAAATAAGCAAAAAAGCCCATGGAACTTTGTTTGGGATTACATTCAATCTACATATCATGAAATAGAGATCTTAACACTACATGCTTTTTAAATAGAACGTTAAAACATTATTTTTCCAGGGCTCCTCACTGGCTCAGTTGATGCAATGTGCAACTCTTGATCTCGGGATTGTGGGTTCAAGCCCCATGCTGGGTGTAGAAATTACTTAAAAATAAAATCTTAAGTTATTTTTCCCATTCTTTGTGCTAGCATATAAAAATACCTTTAAGTTTGTATATAAACAACATATCCTGCAACCTTGCTAAATTCATTAATCCTTGTTTTCCAGATTCTTTAGGATATTATAAGCAATCAATTGTGTAATTTGTAAATAGTCTGCCTCCTTTACAATCTGTATTTCTTTTTCTTCTCTTATGGCATTAGCTAAAACATCCAAAACAAACAACAGCTAAAAGAGATGAGAGTGGACACCCTTGCCCAGTCATCAGTTTTAAGGTGAAAACATTCAGCATATCACCATTAAGTATAATATTAGCTAAATATGTTTTGTAGATTCACTTAATCTGGTAAAATTCTTTATCATTCCTGTTTCAAGTTTTTGTTCTAGATGGATGTTTCACATCACTAAATGATTTTTCTACATTTTTTTAAGTCATCATGCAGCTTTTTCTCCACTATCCTGTAGTTTTGGTGAATTGCGCAGATTAACTTCCAAATGCTTAATTTTGAGTTTGAAGGGATAAATTTGATTTGTGATATAATCATATTTATGCATTGCTGCATTGTTTAATATTTTGCTAAGGTTGCTACTTTTTAAAGTTCTTTCTTATTTTTTGGTTTAAAATCAGGAATATAATAGCTACGTAAAGTATGGCCTCACCCTCTCCTATCTTCTGAAAGATTTTAAGTAAGATTGGTCTTATTACTTCCTTAATTGTTTGATAGAATTCACCAGTGAAATCATCTGGGCCATGAATACCGTTTAGTAATTGCTGTGTCCCAGGCACTACATAAGATACTTTATCTCCTATTTATAACAATTCTTGAAATTACATAATACATTATTTTACATATGTCAAAATTAATGATTGGCAAAGATTAAGTAATTTATCCAAGGGCATGTTGCTAAGATGTCAGATATAAACACACTATTATGTTTAGCTCTCAAGTTCTCCCTGTATGGTAGACTGCAAGTTATATGGAAAAGTTATCACTTAAGAAATGCCATTATATATGGTGTTCATAATAGGAGCAAGTGGCTCTACTGGTCATAGTTGCCTTTCCATGACAAGAAGTTATTTCTCTAAAATATATTAAATTCAAAGTTCAATTTCAGACATGCTACTATTCTGGTTCTTTAAAAAAAAATGGCACATTAGACAATGAAGTTAGTTACACTTACTATTAACCACAGATCACATTCACTACACACACACAGACACACACACACACACTCACTCCATCTTGGTATTATTTTAAACAGTTGATTATGTAATTGTGCTTACTTAGAGGCTAGAAGTATGTTAAGTAAGTCACTGGCTGTGCTTATTCCCTTACTAGTAGTCTCGCCATCATACAAGGGGATTGAGAAGATTTTTTATACTGCATTAGACAGTGAAGTGCTAATTAGTAAATAAAAGAACCTTCTAAAGAAATCACATTTGTGCAGCATGAGTTACACACACACACAAGAAAAGAAAACCAAAAACCTAACATTTTTATTTGTTCTGACACTGAAAACAACACTCAGACCTTTAGATTCTTTATGGTTCCCTGGTAACTCAAAAGAGGTAGATCATATTTGTTTCTCAAGATATTTCATTGCCTAATGGGTTTAGATCATAAGTCAAAAATGAAAACAAAACAAAACAAAACACATATGCACCAGCAATGTCAGGCATACTGGCAAGTTGATTGGGCACTGATTTTATCATGTGTGAAAACAATTTTAGAAAGAAGATACAAGCACACAATCCCAACATAACACTTTCTAATATTATTTCCTTCATTTGAAATAACTTAATAAGCAAAAAAAAAAAGAAAAGAAAAAAGAAAGAAAAAAAGGAAAAGAAATCTACCCAGTGTTTTACCAGCTACACTTTACTCCATGCATTTTTCTCCATCTCATAAATGTGAATTCAGAATGCTGCAGGTTTCTCAGCACACAAGACTAGGGAAAAAATTAGCTTGACAGAGCTCAGTTTTGACAGCGTATCCAGCTGTTTATAGCTTTTCATTTTTTCCATAAACCTAACCGGTATCAGTATATGTAAAGTTTCTAACACTTCCAGCTAGGAAATACTTCACATAAGAAAAATGCTTTCCTTGGAGTTTACAAATGCCATTTGGTCTAATTTTTCAGCAAGGGTTTGTCTCGTTAGATTATGAGATTTTTCCTGGAGAGCAACAAGAGAATGTCTCCCATGCTGTCAGGAAAGGAGAGTTATATTTTTGTTCCTTGGAAGAAACATATAATGTGTAATGGGCAAAATGTCAAGTGGGTGGGGAACCATTAGCCCACAGAAACCTCCAGAGAGAGCTCTAAGAAAACGGAATTCTGAATAAGACACTACACTAGCATATTTTGTTTCAAAAATAGTCCAAGGAGGCAGAAGGAGGCTGGGTTTCATGGGGGCAAGACTTCCACCCAAAGTTCCTCCCTAAACAGCAAGAGACGGTGGGGCCTGTGGGCTGACCAAAGTCAGCAGTTATTTAGTGAAAATTGCATTTCACACACTGTTTAGAAACTAACAGCAAAGAATGAACCCAGAGGGTCAAGGCAGGATCAACACGGGGACGTACAAAGATGTAAGTTGGAAGCTGGTTCAGAGAAAGAGTACAGGAACAATGAGAGAGCTTCTTGGATGGTTTCTAAGAGAACTTTTCTGCCTGAATTTCTTGTCTATCAGATGGGTGGGTCTATGGGAAGTGCTGGAATGGCTTGAAAAGCTAAGAGCAAAAATTAGAGAGAAGACAAACCATGAGACACTCCTGACTCTGGGAAACAAACAAAGGGTTGAGGAAGGGGAGGTGGGTGGGGGGATGGGGTAACTGGGTGATGGGCACTAAGGAGGGCATGTGATGAGATGAACATTGGGTATTATGCTATATGTTGGCAAACTGAATTTAAATAAAATATTAATATTTTTAAATTAAAAGAAAAAAAAAGACTTAGTTTGATTCAACTGTTAACTATAAATTCTACATTGGACCAACTATCCTGCCATAGAATATTACATTCCTTTATTAGTTTAGCTAATTCTTATTTCTTGAACTCAAATGCTTTACTACAGAGGATTTCTATTGTAGGTAAGCCTGATAGTTTTAAAAACTAGACAAGGGATCCCTGGGTGGCGCCTGCCTTTGGCCCAGGGTGCGATCCTGAAGACCCGGGATCGAATCCCACGTCGGGCTCTCGGTGCATGGAGCCTGCTTCTCCCTCTGCCCGTGTCTCTGCTTCTCTCTCTGTGTGTGTGTGTGTGTGTGTGTGTGTGTGTGTGTGACTATCATAAATAAATAAAAATTTAAAAAAATAAAAATAAAAACTAGACAAAAAAATAATAAGATTTAAGCTAATGCCCCAACATGAGTAATATTTTCATACGGCATCAATGGAGGAATGCATTATATTTCAAACCCAAAGCATTTTAAAAGAAGTTGATTTGTAAAATATTTTTCAGCCATCCACAGATCCTGCACATGAGTCGTTACTTAGTACCATGAGTAAAAGAGAGAGAACCGGAAGGGTCAGGCTGCAAGGGCTCAAATTCCAATGTCACCAGTTACTGGCTATGTGATCCTAGGAAAGTTGTGAAAGCTTTTTGGAACTGCTTTCCTCCACTGTACACTGGGGGAAAAGAGGTATACTCATCTCACATAGTTGTTGTAAGAACGAGCCCTACATCAAGAACTCGGAGACAATGCCTGGCCAGAAGAGGTGATATCCTCATGTCAGTTGTTGCTGCTGTTATATCATGAGAATATAAGTATTACTTTTATTCTTTTTACTGGACTAAAAAATGATCTATTTCAAGAAATTCCAAAAAGCAGGTGGCCCCATCCATCTTAACATCTGCCAAAATCCTTCCTTAAAGAAACTGAAATCACTTGGCATAAGGTCAAACTTAATGAGTAAGACTGTATCTACAAATGCACAAAGATGTGGAAAAGGAATGATCTCTTTATAACCCAGTTATTATTTCAATTGCCTGGATCTAATATATATATATATATATATATATATATATACCACAAAGATACCTTTCCCTTATAGAATCAGATGTGGTTACAGAAACTAAGAACTCAAAATTTTCCTAGCTCCAATCTTTACCTCCTTTCTCAGACTCTACAGCCAATTCTCTAAGGATCCCTATCCATACAGCTGGAATCCCTCAAGGTGATAAAGCCAAAATAGCAGTGTCAGGAAGGCTGCCACTTTTCCTGGTATCCCAGGCCACAGGAGGAGCCTCTCATGGGGCTGCAAGTTTCCCAATGTCAGAAATTAAAGCCAATCTGCTCTGAAGGCTTTTATTTATAGCCTTTCTGTTTTCCCCAAATCCCAAATTCTATATTCTTTTTTTAAAAAAATATTTTATTTATCTATTTGAGAGAGAAAGAGAGAGAGCATAAGCAGGGGGGAGAAAGAGGAGCAGACTCTCCACTGACTGGGGAGCCAGATGCACGGCTTGATCCCAGGATCCTGAGTCATGACCTATGCCAAAGGCAGATGCTTAACAGACTAAGCCAGTCACCCAGGTGCCCTACAAATTCTGTTTTCACATGTCCATTAGAAATAACTTTAAAATTTAGGTGTTTCTGCAGTTTATATAAGACTCTTTTTACCTATACAAATTCTAGATAACTTTGTCATGGGCAGGATCAGTTACAGGTGAATAAATGTGCACATACTGAAGTTGTACAGAGTATTACTGAGCTGTCTTGGTATGTTTGGCCTCCACCAGCCTCCACCTCTGAATTCTATTTCAACATTGAAATAAATGACAGAGCACATAGAAGATTCCCCTCAAAGAGGGAAAAGGTGCAATCCATAGACTTCTAAAGTCTTACCAAAAGATCTTAGAATCAGTTGTAGAGCTGGGGTTTGGGAACGGGAAGCGGCCAAGAAAGTAGAGTTTTGTTTAATATTTATAACCAGGTAACTGAGAGCCCAGAAGAAACTTACATGGAGAAAATAAATGTTAGGGTAAGAGAAGAACACCGAACATTTGTAGGGCACCCTCCTATATCCTATTTTGCTGTTAGTCGTTGCCAGTATACCTTGGGAGACTTGAATCAGTACTCCTAAAGTAGTCCATATCTATACTTTTTCAAGAAAAAAGAGATTTCACAAATTGATTTTAACATCACTATGTTATCAGTGTTGTTAGTGCTTTAATAAAAGGACATTTGTCAGCTGGGAAGGCTGAGTTCTGAACCTTCTCCAGTAGCTACAGACCTTCACTGTCCAAATGGCAGCCATTGACCACACAAGGCTATGGAGTTTAGCAAGTCACTAGTCCAAACTGTAAAATACACTGGAATTTGAAGACTTCGCATGAAATAAAGAATGAAAAATACCTCAGTAACTTTAATAGTGATTACACATTAAAATGATACTTTGGATCTGTTGTATTAAATACAACATTTAATATTAATGCCACTTGCTTCTCTTTATATTTTTCATGTGACAACTGTAAATTTTGAACTTCTTGATGGGATTTGCACTTGAGGTCCACGTTCCATTTGGACAGCACTGGGCTGAACCAGTAAGAGTGCAGGGGAGGGAGTGGCGGGTGGGGGGGAGCATATTTTCTGAGCAAGCAGGTTCAGAACAACTACCACAAGGAATTACAGAATAGTGTTTGTCCCAATATCCCATCCTCAATGTGATATGGAAATCTTGAAATGAAGAACCTATCAACTGTTGCAAGATGTGATTCCTGCCCTACGTGGTAAGAAATATAATCAAATAATTTAAAAATATATGCATGGACATTAAGGAATAGACAAATAGAAATAAGTATATGCTTTCCTTCCTGTCTTCCTATTAATTCTTATCTATTCAATCCATCAGCCTAACTATCCATCCACCCAGCAGCAGAAATATTTATAATACTAGAGGAAGCATGATGGCCTGAAGAACACAGTCAGCTCCAGCTACAGTTAGAGTTAAAATGCTTTCTGGAAATGTATTGTATAAGACAGGATCAAAAACAATTGCCCATGCTGGGAAACTGGAGGAAGGAAGGAGTTTTAGAATTTAGGATGCCCTGGACCAATGGTTTTCAAAATTTGTTCAGGACATAGCTAATAGAAACTTTACAGAACTCTGATATATCATTTGAAAAATCTGGCTGAAGGGGGTCCCTGGGTGGCTCAGTGGTTTAGCTCCTGTCTTTGGCCCAGGGTGCAATCCTGGAGTCCCGGGATCGAGTCCCATGTCGGGCTCCCACATAGAACCTGCTTCTCTCTCTCTCTCTCTCTCTCTCTCTCTCTCTGTCTATCATGAATAAATAAATAAATCTTTAAAAAAAAAATCTGGCTGAAGTCTTCTCTTTCTGAAAAGCCAGAGAGCTGTTACCTGTGCCTTCTCTCATCTCTGTCTTCCATGGCATCATAGGCATCTCGGTACTTAAAACTAGATAGGACACAACTTGAAAGTGACCAACTTCTAGAAATGGGGCCTCAAGAGTTTTCCTCACTTTTATAATTTCAAAAAATTATAGAAAAAGTTAGAAAAAATTAGGAAAGTGAGAATTGGAAATATGTCTTGGAAAAACAAAGCACTCAGCCACATCACAGACATCACAGGTAATGTGACAGATTCATATACTAATAACGAGACATCCATTCTAGGCTGCACTCCTAGTCATTGGTCTTTTTTTTTCCTAATTAAATGGCAACCAAGGTAAATGAAAATATAGACATCAGAAGCAATAACCTGATAAAAATCAAGAAACTAGCTGCTGACAGAGCATAGAGAGGGCCAGGCAAGAAAATGAGCTCTTCCTTCAATTCTGATGGTAAGAACGTTTCCCGAACAATCCTTATACAATTTTCCTTCCCCTTCTTCATTTCCCATTGCTAATATTTAGACATATGTTTCTGGGAGAACAAAAAGGTCTAATTTTCTGTTCAATAGTTTAGTTGCTTATCATCTGAGCCCAGGTGAAAAGCACAGTGACAAATCACTGTCACTTATTACTATCAATCAGGAAAAATGCAATCATGCTATTTATCAACATCCTACAAATATGGTGACACAAATGACATATAGTACAGGAGCATGTCTACACAAAGTTTTGGGGTCCCCTATTTTATTAACTGCTTGAATCCAAGAAATCCAAAGATATATGGATTTTCCCACTTTTCTACTATGCCTGAATAATTCTCTTTTTCTTTATTGAGAAAAACAATTAAATCTCTCTCTGTGATTCTTACTGTCTGTACCACATACCTTCTGCCAGATGGTGCTTTAAGAACCAACAGCATTCTATCCAAGACTGTACCTTCACCTTGGGCTTTGACCATCAGCAGAGTGTTTAAATGTTAATTACCTACAAGCTTCAAGTAATTCTATTGGGTTAAATAGAGGAAGCTATTCTTATCACTTAAATGTGAAGCTTAGGTATAATAAGCTATCATAACATAATATGCAGCTACCAATATTCAACAATAACAGAATAGTTAGCCTGCTACTCTAGCTGCAGCCTGGTTTCTCATCCCAAAAAACTTATTCAAATAGTTTTACTCTAAATATCAAGTAATATGCATTTATATTTTCACAATTAATTCACCTAAGAAAGTAAACTTTTCATTGATGGAAGACTGATAAACATTATGCTGAATTCTAATTTGCACAAGATATTTCCTTGAATTTTCTTGAGCCAAAATATACTGACAGAAAATTTCAAAACTTAAAAAAAAATAAAGATGTAAACAGATATAGTAAGTAGGGTCAATTATTGTTCCTCTCTTAATGACATTGTCAGAATTTGTATATTTTTGTAAAGAACTTTCAAACAGAAGTAGCACTGTGACAAGCTGATGCAATTAAGTGTAGCTTGATGCTAGGTTAAGAATCCAAGGCCATACATGATTCTACCATTCCACATCAAGATAGCCTCTTTTGTGGGTTTTAAGATTGATTTTATTTGTTTGATTATTTGTTTGAGAGAGAGAGAGACAGAGAGCATGTGTGAGTGAGGAGAGGGACAAGCAGACTCCCTGCTAAGCACAGAGATGGACATGGCCCCAATCCCAAAATTCCAAGATCATGACCTGAGCCAAAATCAAGAGTCAGATGCCCAACTGACTGAGCCACCCAGATGCCCCACACCAAGACAGCCTTTAAAGAAATAATGGAAATCAGTGTTCAGGAAAAAGTTCAAGACAACAAACTAGTGCCCCCTTCTCTCTAATTCAAGTGCTAACTCAAAAAAATTTGTTTACATTTCCTACCATCTAAGAAGAGGTGGCCTTCACATTATTAATTAATAGACCAACACCACTTTGTCTCTAACCAATAGTAAATGCAATTCACACCCATTGCCTCCTTCAGGAAATCATCCCATGTCCTCAAGGGATCACCGGCTTGGGTATATTCTTCATCAGAACTATAGGAGAGTAAGACCAAAGAAGTAAAGCAGGAAGAGAGAGATTAAGTAGAAGAGGGGGAGGAGGAAAACAATAAGGAGAAAGAGGAAAATAAAGTCTCGTTTGCATATGGGTATACGATCATTTATACACAAGTGTCAATCAATGAAAGAGGTAGAACAGTAAATAATTCAAGCTACAATAAAATGCCACTTTTCACATGTAATAAGTTCTTTAAAAAGTACAATATCCATTGCAAGTTAGATTTTTGGTAAATTTGATCTTGGAACACATGATGGATAACCTCATTAAAGGAAGATGTGCATATGTATCAAAGGCAATATTCATCACCCAACAGCTTAACTTGCCACATCTCTCAATAAATAAAAGAATTCAGGGATCCCTGGGTGGCGCAGCGGTTTAGTGCCTGCCTTTGGCCCAGGGCGCGATCCTGGAGACCCGGGATTGAATCCCACGTCGGGCTCCCGGTGCATGGAGCCTGCTTCTCCCTCTGCCTGTATCTCTGCCTCTCTCTCTCTCTTTCTGTGACTATCATAAATAAAAAGAAAATAAAATTTGAAAAAAAAATTCAAAACACAGGAAAAAAAATTATGTGTATAAAAGGTTCATATTAAAAAGAAAAAAACAAAAAAAGCCCACAACACCCCCCACTACCAAAACAAAATAAAATAAAAACAACTTCTCTGGCTTAAAACTCCATACTGCATCATACAGCAATTTTTATTCTTAATATGTTTCTGCTTTTGCCTTTTCTTTCAATGGGACCATCAGCTCCCTGAGAATGGAAACTATCTTTTTCATCCCTCGCTCTATATATTACTGCCGTCCAATACTCATTATTAATAAGGTAAAAGTCAAATCAGATGGCCAACAGGCAATGGGCATTCTTTTCCTAAGTGGTCAGATTATGAAACTAGATCAAATTCTAGCTGTGTCTTCAAATACCCATAGGGAATTCTGACTTCAAAATGTAGATCTTCTTAATAGATGAATTCCTGGCATAATACTAGTACTTCATACTATTGTTTTCCTGTATTTTGAAAATACTTGCCCATAAAATAAAAGAATGAGCTCTTAGAAATTAAAAATTTGACTGCTAAAAAACACACAAAGGACAAAGCTAGAAAACAGGCAGACTCCCACAAGCTAAGGATAAAGAAAGATGAAAAATGTGAAGATAAGACATGTAGAGGATCAAGGGGGGGGGGGGCGCGTGGTGGAATCCAACCTCTGACTAGCAGAAAGGAGCTCTATAAGAACGAACAGAGAAAACCTAAGAAAAACATATAAAATAATAAAAGATGTGCCAGAGGGCCAATGGGGGATGTAGTTTCTGGATTACTCCAAGAACCACTTAGAAATTAATAAGACCCAAACATCATTAGGAAATTTGAGAATACAGAGATTAAAAGAGATCCCAAAAGTTTAATGAGAGAAAACACTGAACCCAGAATAAAAACTCAACTTCTTAAAAAAGTTTCTTCTCCCAGCAAGAAAACAAACAAACAAAGATCAAACATTTCAGGGTTAATAAATTGTAAAAGAAGGTTAAAAGCCAGGTTTGAAGCAAACTCAATGCTGTATGGTTTCAATTAATTGATAACATTAAGTAAGGAGTCTTCCTTTGACCCTCTGCTTTTGACCCCTTTCACAGAGAGGTATAGGGGTCATGATTGGAAAAAAATGTAATCAGAGCATCTTAATTGGCCTTGTAGTGAGCATTACTTATGTAGTGCTAGCATAAACACTGGTTACTGGTTTTCAATTTTTAGTATCAAATGAATACGTGACAAGGGAGATTCGATAATAGTTATAGAACAAAATTGTTAGCGACTACGCAATGTGAAAATAAGTGCACACTTTGAACATGATGGAAACTGGAAGGAATACAGAGAAGCAGAGAAAATGATGAAGTGCCTGTATCTTTATCTCATTAAGTAGATTTTTAAATAAAGTATTGCAAAGTTATCTAAGGAAACCAGGACTAGTTTATTTTTATTTTAATGATACACACATTAAAAAATGTGTATTGAAGAAATTCATAAGACACCGAGACATTTGCATCCATTGAGATTGGTGTTGGGTGGTGTCTGATTTTCTTCATTTTACATTCGATTCAAAGTCACTATATTAGGGCAGCCCTGGTGGCGCAGCAGTTTAGTGCTGCCTGCAGCCCGGGGTGTGATCCTGGGGACCCGGGATAGAGTCCGACGTCAGGGCTCTGTGCATGGGGCCTGCTTCTCCCTCTGCCTGTGTCTCTGCCTCTCTCTGACTGTGTCTATCATGAATAAATAAAATACAACCTAAAAAATACAAAACAAACAAAAACAAAAACAAAGTCACTACGTTAGTAGTTAACAATTAAAAATTAGGCAAAACAAAAGACCTCACATGCTGTATGTTAGTCTATTTGATAGGAGGCATTTCTTAGAAACACACCAAATACCATTTGGGGGCACATTATACAGAAGACAAACTGTGACATTCAATTTACAGGCCAGACAAGATCATTTTCATGACAAAAGCATATCGCCCGAGTGATATCTGAACATCACAGAGGCTCATTTTGGCATGAGGTCATATTAAGTGTGCCTCTGGACTCAACATGTACTTTCATATTTCAAATTAAGAGGAAGAACTGGGAACGCCGGGATGGCTCAGTGGTTGAGCATCTGCCTTTGGCTCAGGGTGTGATCCGGGGATTCCAGGACTGAGTTTCATATCTGCCTCCCTGCATGGATCCTGCTTCTCCCTCTGCCTATGTCTCTGCCTCTCTCTGTGTGGCTCAAATAAATAAATAAATAAATAAATAAATAAATAAATAAATAAATCTTAAAAAAAAAAAGAAAGAGGAAGACTCTGACCAACGTACTCATCAAAATGCTGACTTGGCAGAAAGGGAATAATTATCAATACTTAGTACTGTCTCGGCAATTGAAGGAGTTGATAACCCCACGTCCTCTCCGACTCCTGTGCTCTTCAGTGTAAACAGTCTTCCTCTACCTCCATCTACCTATATGTTCATAAAACTTTCCTTCTAAAGATTCAGGCCACCTTATACATCTTCTTTTGATTGTCCTTATGAAAAGAAATCATTGTGCAACTCCATGAAGAGGGGAAAGGTGATGCACATGAATCTTTTTTTTCAAATGGACAAACAGGTATGGAAATTAAATAGTGAAATTACCACAGTGAAGGAGGACCAACATTCCTGTCTTCTGACTTCCTAGACAGTTTTTTCTGGAGCCACAGCACAATTATCTCATGGCATTTCAATGACATTAGTGTGGGAGTTCACAAATTCAGATCAGAACAGATATACACAGCTCAGAGTCAATGGCCATAATGGATTTAAAGTGCTTAGCTAGTTTAAGTCCACCTATTTGAAAAATAAGATGAACAACTTCCAAATTTAAATATACCTTCCCTTAAGTTGCTCTCAAAAGAGGATGATTTTTCTCCAGTAACATTTCTTTTTTTTGTTTGAGTTTTTTTTAATGAATTTATTTATTCATGAGAAACACAGAGACATAGGCAGAAGGAGAAGCAGGCTCCCTGCAGGGAGCCCAATGTGGAATTTGATCCCAGGACCCTGGGATCATGCCCTGAGTCGAAGGCAGATGATCAACCACTTAGCCACTCAGATACCTTTTTTTTTCCTTTCCACATAAATTTGTTTTTAATAAAGGAGTTAATTTGCTTCCGATGTAAAACGATAGCAGTTAAAAACTTCATTTTTAGGGATGCCTGGGTGGTTCAGTGGTTGAGCGTCTGGCTTTGGCTCAGGGTATGATCCTGAATTCCTGGGATGGAGTCCCACATCGGGCTCCCTGCAAGGAGTCTGCTTCTTCCTCTGCCTATGTCTCTGCCTCTTTCTCTGTGCCTCTCATGAATAAATAAAATCTTTTAAAAAATTAAAAATAAAAAAATAAAAATAAAAAAATTAAAAATTAAAAAATAAATTAAAAATTTCATTTTTAAAAGTAAAATACATACGAACAAGTAACTATGGAAATTTTACATGAAAAAAATGAGGAGTCAGGGATTTCCTAAAAGAGAAAATAAAGGGCATAACAGTTTTTAGAGCCACGTGAACTGTAATTACTTTGCTAAGAGACTATAAGCCAGCTGTGGGCCAACCTTATGACATGCAGAGCAGAGCCTATTCTTCATACGAATTTTTTTTATTGCAGATATACTAATTGGTTCTTTATATTTTCAGAGGGTGTTATGTTAATAACTGTCTACTGAGAGTACTTTTAAGACTGGAAATATTTGGCTTTCTCCAGGTGAACTCTCACATCACCTTAATTCACCCAGGTGTGAACTGAAGGCTGGTCAGTATTTTTCTCAGTCACATTTAAGAGGAAGTTGCTTGAGGGGCAGGGGGTGCCTGGGTGGCTGCCTCTGGCTCAGGTCATGATCCCGGGGGTCCTGGGATGGAGTCCCAGATCGGGGTCCCTGCAGGGAACCTGCTTCTCATTCTGCCTGTATCTCTGCCTCTCTCTCTGTGTCTCTCATGAATAAATAAATAAAATCTTAAAAAAAAAAAAAGAGGAAGTTCCTTGTCCATGGATCCTGACAATATGTTAGGAGAAAGGAGGCATGGGAAGGGGACATCCCTCCACGTGTTCCAGCAGGATTACAGTAAGCATCAGACTGCCAAACTTCCCCCAAATGCTTTTCTACCACCGTCTGGAGTATCTCATGAACTCATCCTCACACAGGGGAACAGAGACTTGCAGAGGACAGGGAAACAAGGAAACTTTGAGTAACCAGAGTCCAAGTAACAGAGGAATTCTGGCTTCAGTGCATATTTGCCCTTCTAACAGTTTGGAAGACTACCACCTGTGATTTAAGGGAAAAGCATCAAAGCCCAAATGAAAAAGTGGGTTTTGCCTTTGGAGGAAAGGTTTATGGTCAACAGAACTATAAGAGAGGGACAAACACCACCAGGTTGAGGAGAGTGTGTGCATGAGGCTCTCTCACTAAGGAAGCAGGGGGTCACCTTCAGGGTGGTGGCAGTGGTGTCTCCAACCATCCGAGACTCAGGCATGCCCAACAGGAGGGGTCCAGCCGTACTGCAGAAGGGCTCCTCAGGACAAAGTACAACCTGGGATCAGTCCCCCCACAACTCCCCTGCCCCACTGCCCCCAGAAGTCAGCTTTGCTTACATTTCTGACCAGCTTGCAGACAGGAAGCATTCCCGGCCTGACAAAGAGGCAAGCAGAAGCTCAGAGTAGATTGCATTTCTGAGGTTCCAATGCTTTAAAAACGGAAACCATATGGGAATTATTTTATTATTCCACGGAAGCCTTCAGGTGGCTTTAAATTAAAAGGAATATTATCAACCACATCCCTGGGCTCTTTATTCCCCCTTCTGCATTCCCTCCTCCTCTTTTCACATCTTACAAGCCCTGTGATTTAACAGTGGAAATTCCCTAAATATAAATTAAGCATTATGTCCACCCAAGAAACTCTTCCTGGCACTCATCCAGTAGTTTGGCATTAAAATCTTTCATGTGACTCTTGGGAGATTAAGTGAGGGGGGCAGGGGAGGAGAGAGAGAGAGAGAGAGAGAGAGAGAGAGAGAAAGAAAGAAAGAGAGAAAATGAATGAGGAAACAGATTTTTCCTTCTTGAGAATTACTCTCCAGTATGTAAAGATACTTGTTGAAAAGTATACATACCAGTGTCAGAAGGGATGTCATCTCCTTGAAGAAATGTAACAACCACACCAAAATGTAGGTCACATCTCTGAGAAATGGCACCAAAATTTTGTGCAGCAGTAACTACCACACATACAGATTTCCTATAGTGGGCACCAGGGCCAGTGTGAGCAACCCCTCCACAGCCAAACACCTAGCCCTTATGTCTTACGTCTGAAGAGCTAGTCATACTGAGGGCCTGAGTCAGGCTCAGATGATAACACTGCAGCAAGACACTCTTGCCAAATCCTTGTAACTTGTAATAACCAAAGTTTACGTCTTGCTCACACTACATATCCAATCTGGATCAGGGTACCTTTCCATGAGGCCCCCTCAGGGATCAGACGGTGCAGGCTCCATGTCAAAGTGTGTTTCCATTAAGGTAGATAGGAAGGATAAAGTAAATCCTATAGTGACTCCTAAGGCTTCATCTGGGAAGTAACATGTGACCTTTGGTCACATTTCATGGGCCAGAGCCAGTCACATGATCATGCCTAACATGAAAGGAAGGAAGAAAGTACATCCATATGGAGTATCCCGAAGGAGGGCAAACAGATGCATTTCTGAGCATCCTCAATGACCACAAGAGTCTCACAAAGGCTTTAAAAGACAAAAACACCTCTTAGAACCCATAAAAGGTATCATTTGATTCTTGAGGTACATATAGATCTTCTCATAATCACTCCTAGCCCCCAGGACAGGGAATTCAATGTCTGCCTGACAAAAAAAAAAATAAGACTGGACAATATGTTACAGTAGCTCTGACTCCACTGAAGCCCAGGGTTAATACATCAGGTTAAGCCAGAACACAAAAGTCTTATAGCCATCGATAACAAAGATAACGTGAAATGAGTGAATAATGCCATCTTTTCCTCAAGTACTTCCTCGGTTCCTTAGGAGGCAGGAAAGGTATGCTCAGCCTCCAGTAAGCTTGTTAAGACAAATTCATAAAGATATATGGAAAGAATTTCCTCACTAGTCACTTAAAGAGGACCAAGACCATATTTCATCACTCACCTACCCTTAATGCAGATGCAAATCTTCTCCCCATTAAGCACTCGGGGACAGAGTATTCCATTTTAATATGAATAAGTCTCTCTCCACTTAGTACATACAAAATGGCAAAAGAATGTCTGCATAAATCTTGGCTTTCCCAAGAAACCGTCCAAAAACTATGTTATCTAACTAAGAGAGAAGCTGAAGGTCAAATGGAAAGGAATACATAGAAGAGGAACCTTATTTTCCCTAGCTCTGAAATACTTTCTTAGCATTCCTTCTCTGGTACATTAACCCTGCCCTACACCCTCAACTTTTAAATGGGGAGGAGTAAAGGAAGTGGATTGGAGAGAGACTTGAAGGCTTTTAGTACTGTTAGAATACTGCTTACTGTTTACTAGATACATGGAGAGACTTAAATAAAAAATTCATGCCAAACAGTATCTGTACAAGAGACCAGCTGTTCTTATTTATTCCAACAGACATGGTTACAAGACTCCGAACTCTATTATTCAGGCTCAGCCAACTACTCCAGCAACAACCGCACAGGCTTTGAAGCATTTGGGGTCGCAGAACAAGGCCTTCATTTTACAGAGAAATGCTGAAGACCGTTTATTCTAAGAACTCTAGGTTCTACCTGAAAGCTATAAAGTATACCCAAAAAATAAAATAAACAAACCAAAACAACAAAAAAATCCAAAAAACAAAACAAAACAAAAAAATCACTGTAAAGTAAACTCAGCTCCTAAATTACTTTCTTTCTCCCCCACCCCCATGCCCAAACAGGCCAACCCCCCTCATGCACAAGTTCTCATGCTCATCCTTGATGCCTGATGACATCATTTGACATAGGACCAGATACTGATGATCCCAAGACAGATAGCTTTCAAGGGTGAATCTGGAGTGAATGCATGGACCTCCATCCTGGAAGGCCTTCGAATACAGTCACCTCACTTGAGAGGTTTGTGAGCACTCTTATTTTTTATTTTCTTATTTGGAAACACATCAGTAAGTGGCTGAAGACCGTGTAACTGCAAGGAAGAAGCTCTAAAGACTAGCTTTTAAGTATTGAAGGGACAAGTGCAAAAGCAACCTCTACTGTAACAATGGACTTTCCAGAGTGTTTTCAAAGCACTCTGTGCTATGCTAAGAGCTTTATCTTCTCATTTAAACCTCAAAACAATCCTATGAGAGGTGTCCAGTGATTTTCTTCCAAAGACATGATTTGCAAAGGGAGGGAAAGAGTGTCATTTGACACTGGAGAAACCTGGCACGATGTGACCTCATCCACGTGATCAAGGTCAAGAGTGCAAAGCCATGTCAAATGTGTCCATCCTTGATGGGAAGCATGGAGAACAGTGATCCACCTCTGCAGTCTTTCTCTCAAAAATGCATAAGTCAGTCTAATCTTGAGGAAAACATCAGATGAAAGCACAAATCAGAGACAGTCCATACCATACTACCTGGTATGCCTCAAAACTGTCAAGGTCATCAAAAACAAGTCTGAGAAACAGTTACAGAACAGAGGAGTCTAAGGACATATGAGTAAATGTCATACATCCAGGAGGGGATCCCCAAACACAGAAAAGGCATTAGGAGAAATTCATGAAATTCAAATAAATTCTATAGTTTAGTTAAATATAAAGTACCAATGTGAGTCCTTTAGTTTTGACAAACACACCTTAATAAGGTAACATGGGGTGCCTGGAGGATGCAATTGGTTGAGCATCCAACTTGATTTCAGTTCAGGTCATGATCTCAGGATCATGGGATTAAGCTCCGCATTGAGGAACAGGGAGTTCACTTCAGACTCTCTCCCTCTCCCTCTGCCCCCTCCTGTTCTCACATGCGTGTGTGCATGCTCACTCTCTCTCTCTCTCTTTCTCAAATAAATGTTTTAAAACATGGCAACATGATAACAATAGGGAAGCCAGATGAAGGATATATGAATATTTTTCTGCTATCTTTGCAACTTCTCTGTTAATCTAAAACTATTCTACAATAAACTTATTTTACAAAACCTCTGAGGTTAATGCTCTTTATCTCCCTCCTAGACAGGAAAACGTATAGGGTAAACAGCTTCCCAAAGTTACAAGCTAACTCGTCAGATACATCTACTCCACATTGAAGGAACCAGTGGAATAGGGCTATAAAATATGCCCTTGCCTAAGATCTATTAAAATGATTTTATGCCAGATACATGCTAAGAAGCGTCTGCTAACGGCATTTCACTTACATCCCTCATAATAATGCACTTGTATCTTAGCGCACACTTTTAAATAAAGAGGCCATAACATTATATTCTCAATATCTCATCTTTATGTCCATCACAAATTTCAATTACTCAGTCAATGCCATGTGATGATCACATTTAAAAAGAATTAGCTCCAGGTTTTGCAAAAATGTTGATGCTTCAACATTCCATAAGAAGAAAAAAACATTAGCCAATGGACATTTCACCCCTCATGCTCCATCTCTCACTCTTCCTTGTTAACACCCACATCTTCTCATCCGGATGCTGGATATTTCAGTGCTCCTATGCTCAGCCTGTTGCTGTAATGGGATGAGGGGATTATAAACCAGGATACCCTTCAGGAGGAAATGCAGCTATCAACAGAAGACCAGCATATGCTTTGGGTTTCAACAGATCCTCAGAGATACAAGATCAGCTGTGGCTACTCCAAAACCGAAAGAAAGCAAAATGCCATCTGAAATACAAATGCTAACAGTGTTATCTACTGAACCAATGTTTCCCACAATGTGAAGCCAGCCTCTCTGGGAAAACTCTAACATCTTCCCAGGAAAGCTCATGTGGTCCAAGACATATTCTTTTTTTTTTTTTTTTTTGTCCCCTTGAGATTTGCCAAAAAATCAGACAGTAGGATTCAACAAATATTTCTAAATACTGTACTTAATATATTGTTCTCTGTGAGACGATAAAGTGGAAGTTATCCAACAACTAAGAAAACAGGCTGCCGTCTTTGTGTGATTAGATTAGGCTGTCTAAAGTCATGTTTTTCTCAATCGTGTTCTATTTACAAGGGTTTTTTTATTGCTTTTGTTTTTCAAGGCAAGTAATTCCTCAAATTATTGATTTTTATCACCCTGGGCTTGTTTCAGGAACAGCTAAAACTCTCCCCACCCCGGACCCTTCTTTATACTTTAAAGTATCCCAAGACAATGAGCTAATGGCACCATATCTGGCTTAACAGGAGAGAAGGATACAGAGAAAAAGAGGATGTGAGAATAACCAATTTTCCCACAATATCACAGAAAATCAGTGCGGGAGCTGGACAGATGGAGCTAACTCTCCTGATTTACTGAACAATGAAAACAGAACCAAATCCAAAGTTTGGCTTGTTCTCTTCACCAATGGGAAAGAAATGAGCAAAATTCAAGAAGCCACAATCATTCCCCCAGACAAATATACACAACAACAACAACTTGGCAAATTGATACTCATCCAAAACAGATCCTTTCTCAAGAATCTTTGTTATTTTTATAGCTGAACTCATGAAAAATCTTTTCATTTGGGAGGCCTGGGTGGTTCTGGCTGGAATTTCAAAATTTCCAACCTTTTACCAACAGAAGAGGCCAACATGTTGAGAGGCCACAGGGAAAATGACACTTCCAGAAGCAGCCATCAGAAGACTGCCTGTTGGGTAGATTCTTGGGGATTCAGAAGCATGTAAGCTTCTAGATGAGTATCTGCACTTCTGGGGAATCCTGATCCTCCCTCAGATATCCTATTCATATCCTCCACAGTCTCAGCATTCCAGACAGACGGACACTGAATTCACCACGCTAATCTCTCCCCCTTCGAATCCTGTCCTACCACCCCAAAGGACACCTGCTGAACATTAAACTGAGATTGAGTTTCAAAGCCAAAAGCCTACAAAATAAGTAGAGGTCAGATTTTTCAAAGCATTTGCCGCTATGCTTTTGAGAGTCCTTTAAAGTTTTCATGAATGGTGTCAGGTTTGCCCAGTGATTTTCTGCTTGCTTGACCTGGAGTCACCAACTATACACATGGTAGGAAAAGCTTAACCATGTGAGATAGTATAGACCAGATAAAACACATATGTAAGAACATGAAGCAACAGGTCACTATTTAGTCTTAGTGTTTGCATGTCCACAGAATTTTCCGATTAGTATTAATAGCTCCGTTGGTAAAGCCACATTTATCAGTCTAACAAGTAGAACTGATTCAGCCATTTGCCATGTGGAAAGCACATACCAGCACTTGTACAGTGTCTGGCACACATATATCGATGAATAAATCAACCAGTAGTCTTTGACATCTACTCAACAGCTATCTGCGGGAACGAGTGGGGAGAAAAGCTCTTTTGCTTCCTGATCCTCACAAGTATTTCTGGATAAATTTTACTCTTAAAATTATATTTCCATGATTAGCCTTTGTTCCATTACTCAGGCAATACATATAAATATTAGAATATTGTTAAGAACAGATAGGCAAAAATAAAAATACATTACTACCTTTAAGTCACTGAGAGATAATAACTTTAAGTTTTATATATAAATCTCTCTCAAAAAAAAAAAAAATCTCTCTCAAACTATTTCTAAGACCCAGACATCCATGTATGTATACAACACAGTATTTTTAAATAGGAGCATAGAAAAAGCTACAACACTGTTTTAATGCTTCATTTGGTATTTTATTGTGCTTTTCTACTATAATTTATATGGCCACCCTAATACTAGGTTAGACAATTATAAAATTCACATCAAAAATAAGATTGTGATAAAGAATCCTTGTAGTAAACCCTTTTACACTTGTTCGATAATAATCTCAGGATAAATTTGCCTTGGAGCTGTATTGCCAGAACTATGAAAAAGCTCATTTTGCAGCTTTTGATCTTATATATTGCAAAACAGTCTTCAAATAGTACATAAAATTCCCTCCTCCATAAAATCTTTTCTCCCCATGCCTATAGGGATATTGGATTTCTAATTATTCCCCAACTTACCCAGTTTTGATAGTTCAAGAGTGGATCTTATTTTATATTGTTTCAAGGGTGATTGTTCTCATATTTAAATATAAGTAATATGCATAACATTTTGAAACAGCAGCTCAACATGGATGTTCATAACCAATAACTTACACAAGTAGCTTTGGTAAACTAGTCACTGCTTAAGAGGTACAATATAGATTGAAGTCCTAGTGTGAAATGGTTGGGTTTTTTATTTTTTATTTTTTTTTGAGATCATTCAAAACTTTTGTAGAAATTTCCTAAAGCTCAATATACATCAGAGTGGTCCCAATTAGAAGGAGAGATGTGGTTTTTGTTTATTTTCAACTAGCACCATCACCTTACCATCAGATATTTAAGAATATCACATTATCACGGCACCAGGATGACTCCATTGGTTAAGCATCTGCCTTCGGGGATACCTGGGTGGCTCAGCGGCTGAGCGGCTGCCTCTGGCTCAGGGCATGATCCTGGGATCCAGGGTCCAGTCCTGTATGGGGCTCCCTACAGAGAGCCTGCTTCTCCCTCTGCCTGTGTTTCTGCCCCTCTATGTCTTTCATGAATAAATAAATCTTTTTTTCTAAAAGAAAAAAAAAAAGCATCTGCCTTCAGCTCAGGTCATAATCCCAGGGTCCTGGAATGGAGCCCCACATCAGGCTCCCTGCTCAGTGGGGAGTCTGCTCCTCCCTCTGCCCCTCCCCCTCCTCCTGCTTATTCTCTCTCAAATAAGTAAATAATATCTTAAGAAAAAAAGAATATCACATTCTCTTTAGTTCATGGCTCACTTGAGTTTTGCTTTAAACTGGCATGTATGTCTACAAATATATGTGTATATGCACATACATCTATACAAAGGCAGACATCTACATGCTTTTGATATATATCCACGGGCACCAGATCTTGCATTTTTCCCCTTAGTCCCAGTAAATCGGCCACTGGGATGCTATGAGCTACACTTGCTCTGTCCCACGTCCCACAAATACGACAGGCCTGTCTTAGCTCTGTGAGGAGGGAGCCCAGCCCCACACAGTCATCATAACTGACATCTGTGGGCAAGACACCGAGGTACACCTCACTCACATGTGCCTGTTGGAGAATGCTCACTCACACACCTGCTTTAACGGTGTGAGTTCAGCCTGTGGGTTTTCCTTGATTGATGTCGGTATAACTGCTTCATGTTCTCTGTGGGTGAAGGGAAGTGGGCTCTTCTCAAAGCAGTTTGCGGTGCCTTCATACTTCCACTTGAGATTACACAAGGAATAGCAAGTTAAAGACATGGGCGCATGTGCCTGTAGGCTCTCCATACCCTCACTGACAGAACAAAAAGGCACTCAACCCTAAAATAAAACAACAAAAAAGAGGCTTTGAAAACCAGGAAACAAGCAAGCAGAGGAAGCATCTGTCGCGCTCTGCAGAAACCTTCCACCACGAATCACACACACATACCACCACCGCCCCCACCACCACCATCAGACCACTGATGGCCCGACATCCAGGACTTCTTAGGGACTCTTCATTTTACTCGACTAAGTGAAGCGGTGTGTTGCTCAAACCATAAGAGTATTCCTTGAATTGTTCTGACCCACAAAACCGGGGGACGAGTTGGGCAGAGAATGCCTACCTGAGCAAACCTCATAACCCTAGAAGAGACTCAATCTATCCTTTGAGCAGGGTGTGATAGATCACTGTCCACATTGGTAGCTTTTCATCTTTTCACATCCATTTCTGTTTTCAAAATAGAAGCCTGCTAAGGGAAAAATCCAATTTTGGATCTTGGTACCCCCACCCCCAGCCAAACCATCCACCACGTATGTCCCCAGATGGGTAATCTGACAACACTCCACTAGCTTCAATTGCCTCATGCTGTGTACTCCTTTCAGGCTTTCTTCTATGAGATTTAAGGCAATAACTGTCATTTTAGGGAAAAAATGGTAACGGAAAAAATCCAAGCAGAACATACCTATATATTCTAGCCAAGTATATGCCCAAACAAAACAAAACAAAACAAAAAAATCACCAATTGGATGATAGAACATTTCTGGCTTTTTAAACCATCCTTACCCCCAAGTCAAAGGACCTAGAGTGATGCGACAAAAACATAATAATTTTATTTAGTTGAGCTATGTAAAATTGCCATGTTTGTATAACTGCAATACTGACAAGTTCCTAAGAATCAGCCTGAATATGTCCTTGGATTTTCAACATGTCACAATACTTGTGGGTGATTTGGATGAAAAGTTGATAAAGGGCAGAAAATCACCATTTTCTTCATCTCCAATTTTCAGCCTTTCTCTTTCCTCTCTTTGCCTCCTCAACAGGGTCAGATGGAGGTGGGAGCAAGAAGTAAGGCTAAGGAGTCACCCAGAACCAAATCTGGGTCAGGGCCCAAGCTCAAGGACCTGAGGCAGACTTACACTTCCACTCCTAAAATATTTTTAAAGCAGGGATCTAAAAATAACCTTCTGTCCCTCTCATTTTCTTCTGTTCAGGGACTTTCATCCCAATAATGACATTCACTCACACTAGGTGGGTTGAAGACAAACATACGCCATGTGGTTTGATTTTTGGACTCTAGAAACTGAGCTGATCACAAATCATTTTTCACCTCTTACATCTGTTTTCTCCTACTGGTCCCAGAACCGCCTTGACATTTTTCTAACCACCTTGCCTTCTTTTTTCTAAGAAGCTTTTCAATGGAGCACATGAGAGTTTTCCAGACACCTTCACAAAATGAAAGAAGAAATTACTGCACTGTTGTCATCCTTCACCATTTTGAGACGAGTGTATGCCTTTAAGGGAAATATCCACATCTAACGGAAACCCATCATTGCAGGAAGAAGAAAAATAAGCGGAAAACCTTGTATTTCTTCACCACACATATAATAACCAGGAAGTCATCCCCCCACCTGGTGTGGCAGCCAAATGTGTGCTGGAACTCTCAGACAGATGTCAAAGATCAGGCATTAGAAAAAATACCAATTGAATATAATAACATAGGGGGAAAAGTCCTTTGAAACCTTAAAGAATTGGAGCATAGAATGCTGATAAAAGGCTGCTTTCAATTCACTTCAATCCAAATCAAAATTAAATTTAACTTCCACTTTTAAGAAAATATATTAATTGGGGCATCTGGGTAGCTCAGCGGTTGTGTGTCTCTCTTTGGCTCAGGTCGTGATCCTGGGGTCCTGGGATCAAGTCCCACATCGGGCTCCCTGCATGGAGCCTGCTTCTCCCTCTGCCTGTGTCTCTGCCTCTCTCTCTCTCTCTCTCTCTCTCTCTCTCTCTCTCTCAGTGTGTCTCTCATGGATAAATAAATATTTTTTTAAAAAAAGAGAATATTGATAGAATATTCTCATTTCTGTACCTCTCCCTCCATGCAAATTCCAGGAGCACAAATCTAAAATTACAAAGTCATGATTCAGGCAACAACAACAATAACCACCACAACAACAAAAACCCCACAACCAAGTGTCTACCTAACATGAACTAAATTATAAAAGGTCTCCCCTCGGATGCCTGAGTAGCTCAGTGGTTGATCACCTGCCTTCGGCTCCAGGCATGATCCTGGAGTCCTGGGATCGAGTCCCACGTCAGGCTCCCAGCATGGAGCCTGCTTCTCCCTCTGCCTGTGTCTCTGCCTCTCTCTCTTTCTCTCTCATAAATAAATAAAATCTTTAAAAAAATAAAAATAAATAAACAAATATACAAACAAACAAACAAATAAATAAATCATTCCCCTCTACGGACAATGCCACTCTTAGGAGCAGTCTCTATTGTATTATTTTCTTAAAGACACTTTCAATTTTATACTGCAAGATAAAAAAAGAAATATGAGAAGGCCAGACACAGGTCCCCCTACTGTCCTGAGTAGTAGAAAAGTGTATCCAACTTTGCAACATGATCAACATGACTTCAAAGAATTGGTATCAGCTCTCTTGTGATACATGGCAACTGAAAAATATCAAGTAACAACAACTCATGTATATAGCAGTCATACCAGCGATGGACACAGCCAGTTTTAAGGGCGTCAGGCATACTACCTCACTTCATACTCTTAATACCCTTCCCAGCAACTGTGTGAAGTGAAGACCCACTTTCCCCTTTGACACATGAGGAAACTAAGAGTCAGAAAGTTAAGTAACTTGCCCATATGAAAGCTGGTGGTGAAGCTAAGAGTCAAACCCAGTTCCTCTCCATTCCATAGCTTCTCTCAAGTTCTCTCACAAACTTTGCCTGCAGAGGCCAAGTAAGAACCAACTCTGAGGGGGTGAGAAGACCCCAGGGAACTGGAAACTTTGCAGCACCTTGCCCACTCAGGATGGGTATCAGGTAGTCAGTTACTTAGCCTCAACTGATATTCACCACAGGAGATACAGTTCCAGGGAAACCAGATATTCCAGTTTCTTTGGAAAAATTCACCAAATTTATACACACACATACATTTTAATGTTGGCAGCTAGTTCTTTAAATACATACACATACGCACTTCCTTGTATGGGCAAACACGACATATCTGAGGGTTGGATCAGGTTCTGTGGCCCACCAGTTCATGAAGACTGTCCTACCCCACACTGATTCCTATTTATTACATCCACCAGGAGGCCACACAATATAGTCCAAGTCCAAAAGTTCCAACAGGGCCATTATTAATTCATATTAGGGCTCTGTCCATTTTGCAATGAAAAATTCTCCTTAAAACTACAAATATTTTCAATGGATGGAAAAGAGGCCCAGTTTTAACAACAGAAGCATCTGTTTTATCACATGTTCAGTACCTGAAAATGAGCAATAAAATACCATCAGAGCCACTAAAAGCAGGCCAGTCGAATAGCAGTGAGAGCGGCCCCTGGGTTCAATTAGTCCATGCTTTGCCAGATCCACAAACCAGTGAGAATTTTTTTAAAAAAAGGTATATTACAAAGGCAAAAAGCACCTGCAGGAACCACTCTGCCCATAACCTTTCTTGTCCCTTTTTCCCCTTCAAGTTTGATGATTTGGCAGTTCTGGAACTCTTCCGAGAGGAGTCAAGACTCACTCTGCCAGCCCCAGCTGTTCAGAGCTCAGCCCAATCTGTTCCATACAGTTGGCTGTATTATAACAATAATGTGGCTACAGTTCACCTTCATTTGCTGCAAAGATCATTAACTATCCCTCAGAGAGATATAGCATTAAAGAAAGAGGGTGCCCAAGGCATAATAAATGGAAGTCTCTGGGTAACAGGGTTCAGAAAAGGTAAGATGATGCCAGCAAGGCCACCTGACAGTGTCTGTGGTCAGAGAAAAGAGAAGAAAACAAGGACAGGCAGGAGAGATGGAAAATCAGAAACAGAAAATGGAAAAGCAAGAATGTGCCTGGCAAACATGTATGTTCATGTGATGAGAGAAGAGAGAATAAAAGAAAATTTGAAATAAAGACAACAGTACATTTAGCGTTCAATCATAGGAGAGACATGATTCTACTTGTCTGACAACTCAAACTCTCTACTACAGAGGGAAGAGTAAATGTGGAAGGGGTGAGAACAGGAAAATGAATTATAGTCCCATATAGGAGGAGTGCAACATTCTAGACAATTTTAATACTGTAAAAGATGGTGAATTCACTGAAACTAGTCTTTAAGTCACCTATCTGACCTCCCATTCATAAAGCTGCTGAATTACAGTGTAGCCTGGGTGTGTTTCCTCATTTCATTCATGCACTCAGTTATTAAAGACTTACATGAACCTCATTTGTTTTTTTTTGTTTTTTTTTTTTCTAAATTTTTATTATTATTATTCATTTACGATAGTCACAGAGAGAGAAAGAGAGAGAGGCAGAGACACAGGCAGAGGGAGAAGCAGGCTCCATGCACCGGGAGCCCGACGTGGGATTCGATCCCGGGTCTCCAGGATCGCGCCCTGGGCCAAAGGCAGGCGCCAAACCGCTGCACCACCCAGGGATCCCCCATGAACCTCATTTGAATCTTACTCTCCTGCCACTCCATCTTCCCACCAAATCAACTAAGAGATCAGGGACCTTCAGAGAAACTTCTGCAGAGAGAGAGAGTGTTCTTGGGTTGATAACAAAAGCATCAAAATCGGTACTTATTCTAAGCTAGTTGCAACTGTATTAATTTAAACTCCATTCTAATCAATAATGGAAAGATCACTGGTGGTAAGTGGGGACTCGACTGGTAGACCTCACCCCCCAAGAATTTACATTCTTTGGAACTACACAGGTAATACTTTTAAGAAGCAAACACAATAGCTCCATATTCTCCATCTTCACTGCTTTCTTTATCTTGTTTGTCCTTAGTCACATCTACGTCTAGAACAGTAGTCCCCAACTGGGGGCAATTTTGTCCATGAGACTTTTATGGTTGCACACTGGGGGAATGGGGTGCTACTGGCAATTAGTGGATAGAAGCCAGGAGTACTAATAAATTCTATAATACACTGGAAAGCCCTGTACAATACAGAATGATCCAGCTCAAAATGTCAATAGTACAGATGTTGAGTAACCCTGCCTGAGAATTGTTTCAGGGATTAAACTCCCTCTTAGGTTCATATTCCATTTGGATTTTAGGAGTAGTCATTCAGAGGGAGTTTCTAAATGATACCTTGCTATCAAGAGAATACCTCCCCTCCACATAACAGTAACATTTAACACAAATGAAAAGGAAAGCAAGGGGCAGAAATTGAAAACTAATTTAGAAGCATGGACGGAACCCTGGTAAATCCTACTGTAGCAGCAAACTTTACAAAAGATTCCAACCAGTGACTTCATTACTAAAATGTTTTTTTTAAAGGCATAATCTAATTCAATTCATCTGGAAGGTAGCTTCAAAATGTGTGCCCCAAAGACAGAAAAAAAGAAAGAAAAGAAAGAAGAAAAGAAAAGAAAAGAAAAGAAAAGAAAAGAAAAGAAAAGAAAAGAAAAGAAAAGAGAAAAGAAAAGAAAAGGAAAGAAAAAGTGAGATTAATAAGGAGGAAACACAGCCTTGGCCACCTCTTGTGGATAGAGACAGATACCCCGCCCCTCCATAGCTACACCAAAGCCCCAAGACTCCGTGTTAAAGCTCTTATATTGGCTTTGAACAGAAGAACCTCACCTGAGGGTTGAAAAAAGTTATGCTTTAGCCCCTTCCTGAAAGAAGAGAGACAATCCTCCCAACCACACCTGGAAACTAATTAGTAGTCTTTGATGTACTCATCTGTCCTCGGCCCCAGAGTCATCCTAACATTTATAGCGCTTGGTAAAAAGTTATTTGCTGTGAGGTAATTTAGTGTAAGCTCAGGTCACACTACAATCTTGCCAAATAAACAGAACTGCCAAGGATCCTTTCCTGTTGCTTTAGTCTTCAGACTGATGTGGTTGCTCACCTGGTTGGCGCTCTTCCCCCCTCCTGAGCCGCACTCATTTCCCTGGGGTTTTAAGTGTGTGTGGCAGGCTGCAGGAAGGTCTGACATGCTCAGGCTCTTTGGCTTTTTTGGATTCATCTTGGCAGTCATACTTAGACTTAACAGCTCCTGGGAAGGAAAAAGCACAAGGGAGGTGCAGTCTTTAACAGGGCTGGAGCTGTGGCTCCCCAGCCTAAGAAGAACATGTCCTACCCTGTCAGGATGGGGAAATCACTTTTGAAGTGGAGCCCAGGCCTCCCCAGTGCAGACCATCCACCAGCTATTGTTCCAGGGCAGACTTCCACTCCACATAATAGAGACACAATGACAAAGACATCCATTCAACTGTCTGCTGAATGCTCACCATTAACAAGGTACTGGGACCAGAGAAAATGGACTGGGAAAGGCCTGTGTCCTTGGAGTAGAAGAAAATATTGCAAAGGAAATTTTATTTGAACAATGTGGGATGGGGGACGCAACCTGTTCCCTCTCGTGTGCTTAGAATACAGAATGTGAAATTGGTGACTTATTTTATGAAACTGTCCATGTACTTTAAAACAAAAATAAAAACACGGATCTGGCTTTGTTACCATCCCAGCTATTTCCCAGATCTCACCCCAAAGTTGCTTTTGTAACCCACTGTCGATAGACTCCCCTACCATGTAATGGAGACAACAGCAAGTTATTAATCTCTGGCTTTTACAAAAGAGAAAAATCCAGGAGCAGGGGGAGGGGATCATTTCTACTGTAACCAGGTCAGTTAAGGAAACCTGTAGTATCCAATATTCTTATACCCACTGGAATGTATTAAAACACCAAAATCCTGTCCAGGTCAATCCCAGAAGGAAAACATGCAGAGAACGGCAGTATTCAGCATTGGGCATTGAAAGTGTTTTCAAGTCTGGGCAGAATGCTAGAAATTACTAAATCAGCCAATGATGTTACACTGAAGAGAACTCTCATCCCAAATGTAATTACCTTACAACCCCTGAAGATTTCTTTCCTTTGATCGAAGGAGGTTAGACTGAAGGGAAAGGGCATATATGGACAGGGTGTAAAGATGACCAGGAGATAAAGGAAAGGAGGATCGGAAAAAGAACATCTATACTCTCAATTCAGCAGTTCATTTTGTAAAATGATAGATCGTTCACACACTTCTTTTAACTCACAATACTCAATTTGTCATCCAACACCACCGTGTTTATTAGATATATTGAATTTTTAAAATTTAAATCACAAAATGAATTATATAACAAAATGTGCCTTTTTAATTCCATGCTAAGAATGTGTTTTCTCCTCCGGTGACTTTTTTTCTGGAATAAATACCAAGTTGATCATTATGCCTCCTACTCATCTCCTAGTTTCCCTGGATCAGAACATCACGAACAATATATTCAATTATACCTGTGTGTGTATACATGTATTTATTTTTGACATCATGTTCTTGTCAAGTTTTGGCAACTGTGCTCTTCACTTACACAATCCCGTTTGGGACACCCAGTTGCTTTACCAAGCAAATGAAGCAGTCAGAATCAAGTTGCTTAACTCCAGCAACTAGTGTCAGGGAAATTTTATTGAAGAATATATTTTTCTGAATAACTATGGTGGATGCCACATTTTTGTGAGTCCTCCTGGAGAGTGTACATGAACTATCAGTGAAGACCTGTCCATTATAATCCTGTAGTTTATGGTATTTGTGATTTATGACTGGAAAATCATCTACTTCCCTGATGATCAAGGAGAAGTCTTAATTATATATAATGTAATTAAGGAGACAGTAAATCTAAAACAAGTAAAAAGAGCTTCATACTTATCTTAGCCATCTGCAAAGTTTCTTATAGACACAATCTATTTGACATCATGTTGGACAGTTTTATGAGCTTCCTAGGAGTTGTATGTTATTTAAACAAGAACATTTTGCTGTCCTGATATAAAAGTCCAAATTAGCACATTTAAGGAACTCAACAGAGGAAGTCTCCCCATTAGCATACCACGCTTCTCTAGGATGGCCTACAAAAAGCCAGAGGAAGCAGTGAATGGGCACTCACATAGTCATCAAACAGACATATTCTAATGGTATCACAAAACACACTATCCCCTGAGGAAAACAAATAGGACAAGGGTGTAGAAAGGAAAAGCAGAAAACGTTATATTGCACTGTGTCACAGCATGTGGCTTACTTTCTTCCTGACTTCCTTGGTATAATTAAAGCCTGATGTGGATAACACCTACATCTAATTCACATCTATCAAACCAACCAGAAAAAGCAAGAGCGAGACAAGCAGCAGAAGCCCAATTCTACCCAATAATAAAGAAAGAAGTGAAGACAGCCTGGGGAGATCCTTGAGCCCTGACTGTTGGTGGCGTATCCTTCACAGGTAAATGATGCTGGTCACAAGGTGATGATAATTCTTCCTATCCTTCCAGTGCTCTGGGCTTTTGAGGAGTCTAGTCTCCTACACACATCCCCTATTTTCCTTCCCGCCTCTACTTCTCCTGGAGAGCTCAAATGTCTGCTGATAAACATAGGAGGAAATACCTCCTTCCTCCCTTGTGCCCTTAAAGAACTTTGCATTCTGCTATCATAGCACTTCTCGGACTGCATTTTGATTAGCTGAGTACACAAAAGTGTGTTCCACCAGAATCCAAATGTCTTGGGGACAGATTCAGCATCTCATCTACAGTTTATCTCCAGTGTCCAGCAGAGGATCTGTCTTACATAGTAGGTGTTCAATAAGCATCTGTTTAGTAAGCATGCCAGTGAACCAAGAAGTGTTTAAATTATACAAAAGACTAAAAGCAAAAAGATGGAGGGGAAAGGACCTCCAACCTTCAATCACTACATCTGAAAGGATTCTGATGGCAGGATATTTTTAAATATAAAAGAAAAATGGATTCTCAAACACAAAAAGATCAACAATCCATGTAAATTATCACAAAGGCAGTGGACATTATAAATTATAGCTACGAAACTCTAGTCCTTTGAAACCTAGGTGGTATTTCCTTTAGTTCTACTCTTTGATCTTTCCTGAAATTTGTTTTTCCGTCACTGAGTGGTTCAGGCTACAAACCAAAATGATGCAGGGACACCTAAGTGCAAAGACACAAAATCTTCCACTCTCTCCAAGCACAGCTAAAACTCTAATTACCAGGAAGTGTGCCCAGAGAGCTTTTGCTAACCATTCCAAATGACTGAATCTTTTCCCACCCTCTAACTATGCCTTGAGTTCCATTTCATGACTACTTATAAATAATAAAAAAAAATATGACAGCTTGGTAATACACACACAAAACTAGTTCCTAAGTCAAACAAGGCCAATTAAAGTTCTTAGGGAGTCACAATCGCTAACTCATCAGGATAAGAGGTAGCATTGTAGAGTGGCCGTGGAGCCCCTGCACTGGGGTTTGAACCCACGCTAGCTTTGAGACCGTGGCAAGTTATGAATCCTGTTGTGCCTTGGCCACTTCAT
This sequence comes from Vulpes lagopus, assembly GCF_018345385.1. NCBI lineage: Eukaryota > Metazoa > Chordata > Mammalia > Carnivora > Canidae > Vulpes > Vulpes lagopus. The sequence goes on from NC_054833.1 coordinate 5,638,491, forward strand.
GTACAAAAAAAATAAAAAAAAAATGGTACCTACCCCCAGGAGCACTGTGCAGAACAAAAAAGTCAATCCAAATAAAGACAAGAGACACACATGTGACACACATTAAACATTTAGTAATACTCGACTGCTATATGGTCATCTTTGAATGTGCTTCTCTTTTACATGATTCCTTTAGTAGAACATTCCAGAAGATGAGAAAATGCTCCTTCTGAGAAGGTCAATGACAGAAAGTCACTGTCATTTTTGCAGGTGGCATAGATGGCAATATAAAAACCTGATCCTAATGTATGTTCCTATAGGGCATGAAATCACTGAAGGTTTTGAAACATAATTGTAGTATTAATTTTATTATAACCCATATAACTGCACAAAAGACATCTTGTTGAGCCACATAAAACAGACTAAAGAAAAAAAATATTTGATTTTTTGATGCTTACTAGCAGTGTTTTAGGCCAAGTTAGTGCCTCCCTAAGTATATTTCCTTCTCTGTCCAATGAGATTAGTCATGGGTCACCATGACTAATGCTTTTGATAAAATGTAATATATATGAAAGCACCTAATTACAGATGATCCACGCAAACTTTATATCTTTATTCCTCCCAATTTGTATCTAAATCTCATTTGCTGTGATTCACCTCATTTTCCAAGATCCTCTTCTTACTTTCCCTCTCTTCCACATTGGATCACGTCGGAAAGAAAAAAAAAAATGCTAAGGAAATCGAACCTAATGAATGAGTTCCCTGTTTCTTTGAGCCAAGAAAATCTGTTGCAATATGGATGTGAGGGGGCCAAGAAAAGGTGAATGGTTACCAGAAAACTACAGCAAGAAAGTAGATGGTGGAATATACATTGTTAGTATGAAGCTAAGCCTGGACTTTAGTGGAGGATAATAAACGTATCCTATGATGCTCATTCTTCACTTTGAAAACAGATGGTGAACAGGAGCTGAGAACACTGAATTGCTTATGCTTCTGGGTATTTCTGCAAGATTAGAGAAGACAATAAATAATAGTGTATATGTAATCTGATAAAAATCAGATTGCGGGCAGCCTGGGTGGCTCAGCATTTTAGCACCTACCTTCAGCCCAGGGCGTGATCCTGGAGACCAGGGATCGAGTCCCACATCAGGCGCCCTGCATGGAGCCTGCTTCTCCCTCTGCCTGTGTCTCTGCCTCTCTCTTTCTCTGTGTCTCTCATGAATAAAAAAATAAAATCTTAAAAAAAAAAATCAGGTTGCACGTTCTCTCCTCTCTTCATAATTGAGTAACATAGCAAATTAAAGATTGGACGTGAACTTCAAGATGATTTGTGTATCGTTTTTTATTTATTAACTTTTAAGCATCTTATTTGTGCCCCAAATCTACTATTAAATTATCACTGGTTTGCAGCCCAAAGGTTTTGATTTTAGATAACAGGAAAAGAATAATTCACCACCTAAAAAGATAACAAGGAAAGAAAGGATATCTTAAATTCTGAGTTCCCCATGTTCATTTAATACAAAATCCAAATTAACCACAGTAAGTAGTTGAATGGAAAACTAAATTTCTGACCCTGCACTATATATACTCATGCAGTATCACAAATGACACACACACACACACACACACACACACCCTTTTTTAGCCTTTAAAAGACTAAGATTCAGAGGGGTGATGTGATTTGACAAAATCCATATAGCTCAGAAACGCAGCATGGCGATTTGAGCCGTGTGTTCTAAATCTGACAATGCACCCCCTCTCCTCAGACTATGCCTCCTCTGTGCACACAAATTAGCAAAGCAGAGTTTCACTATTGGAAAGGCAAACTGGAATCAACTAGCAATGGTCATGGAGCATCTGCTTTACCTTCAATGTGGAAGGAGCCACTAAAACTCTATTAGGAAAATAGCATTGCTGAAGAGGAAGGGAAATAGTATCCGCCACAGACAGATGGAATTTAAGAACTGAAACTCTTCTTCCTGTAACAGTGCTTTCTGGTCAAATGCTGGTCTCCTGAACAGTTTCAGATACGCTGGTTAGTGAAAGGATAGTCTACAAGTCACTCTTTTGAATCTTCCCAAATTTCTAAGATATACCATATTTATCATGATTATCCCCTATATCCAAACTCTCCCCAGAGGAAAAAAAAAGGAAAAAGGAACCAACATTTTCCTACACTGTGAAATCCAAGATCAGCTTTTATGAGATCCACTAAACACATAAAAAGAAATAACCAAGAATACCAACAATTTTGAAAGAGAACAACATAGTTGGAGGACTAAACCTACCCAACTTCAAGACTGAATACAAAGCTATAGTAACCAAGTCAGTGTGGCACTAGTGAGAGAATAGAAAAACCAGATCAGAAGAAGAGAATAGAGAGCCCAGAAATAGACCCATAAAAATACAGTCAACTGATCTCTGACAAAGAAGAAAAGCAATACAATGGAGCAAGGACACTCTTTCCAACAAATGGTGCTGAACAACTGAACACTCGCAGAGAAAAAAAGAAGAAAAACAACAACAACAACAACAACAACCACCACCTAGATACAGATTTGCACCCTTCACAAAAATTACCTCAAAAATGTATCAAAGATCTAAATGTAAAACACAAATTTACACAACTCCAAGAGAATAACATGGGAGAAAATCTAGAGGAACGTGGTTGGGCAGTGATCTCTTAGATACACGACAAAGACACAATCCATGAAAGTTGTAATTTATAAAGTAGACTTCATTAAAATTAAAATTTTTGATTCTGTGAAAGATATTATCGAGAGAATGAGCAGTCACAGACTGGGAGAAAATATTTGAAGAAGAAATATCTGATGAAGGGCTCTGCATCTCTAAAATATACAAAGAACCCTTAAATCTCAATAAGGAAACAAGCAGCCCAATTTCAAAATGGGCCACAGACCTTAATAGCTCATCAAATAATATGTACAAACAGCAAATAAGCACAAAAAGATGTTCATCATATGTCATCAGGGAAATGCAAGTTAAAACAACGATACCACTACATACCCATCAGAAGGGCCCAAATCTGGAACATGGACAAAGCCAAATGTTGGCATGGATGCAGAACTACACAAATTCTTAAACATTACTGGTGGGAATGCAAAATGGTATAGCTACAGGGGAAGGCACTTCGGCAGTTTCTTCTAGAACTATACATTCTCTTATCATACAGCAATCATGCTCCTTGGTATTTATGCAAAGGGGTTGAAAAGTCTGCACACACAAAAGCCTAAACACAGATGTTTAAAGCATCTTCACTCATAATTATCAAAACCTGAAAGATAATCTCAGTAGATTAATGGATAAAGAAATTGTGGTACATCCAGACAAGGGACTACTATTCAGTGCTAAACAGAAATGAACTAAGAAGCCACAAAAAGACATGGAGGAAACTGAAATGTATATTACCAAGTGAAAGGCTAAATTCTTTAGGATTCCAACTCTACGGCATTCTGAAAAAGGCAAAACTATGGAGACTGTAAAAAGGCTAATTATTGCCTGTGTTAGGGAGATGAGGAGGGATGAACAAGTGGAAAAGAGAGAATTTCCAGGGCAGTGAAAATACTCTGTATGACAGTAAACGATGGATCACTATCATACATTTGTCTAAATCCATAAAACGTACAACACCAGGTAATGAGCCCTGATATAAACTACGACTTTAGGGTGATAACAATACATCACTGTAGGTTCATCCATTGCAACAAATGTATCCCTCGGATGGATGGGGATGTTGGTAATGGGGGAGTCTGTGCATGTGTAGGACAGGGAATATTATCAGAAACCTCTGTACTTCTCTTTCAATTTGAACATAAAACTGCCCTAAAATCTATTTTAAAAGAGAGAAAGATAACCAAAGAAGAATAAAATATAATCATACTGATATTTATAGTTTTAGTCTCCTTGGAAAAAAATGTATAGCATTCTTCATCTTCTTAGATCTAGTTAACACAAAATTTGTTCAAGAACAACCAAGTTCCATGAGATCATCTAAAGAAACAAATTATCGGTAGGGAACAATAATGATGGGTAAAGATAATATATAAATAAGTAAAAAAGCACTTCTTAATTCATCAATACAAGTACCTAGGTAAAGGGTATACTTGTATACATATGTAGAAAATTAAAACAGCTTTAAAAGTCACTCACTGTGAGCCCTGGTTATGATAGAATAAAAAGTGCTATCCCTTGACAAGTATAAAATAAAAACCTTTGGCTCGTGCCAATTTGGAATGTAAAGAGAACCTAGAAAACCACTGTCAGGAGATATGAATGTCTATGTTAGCAATCCAAGTCACACAGAAAGGAAGAGGAATAGCTCCCACATGATGTTATATATAGACTAATATAAAAATGATTTACTTAGGAGATAGTGTCTATGTTGGAGGGGAATACAAGGTTATAAACAGCTTTTATTCACTTGGTTCAACACCAATGCAAAGCTCGTGCCTTAAATGGCTCCATGAATGGTTCATTAGGTGCCAACTACAAGTCTACAAATGCGTTTATTTTAAAACAAGAGCAAGAAGAGGCTGGCTCATGGTTCATACAACTTTCTGAGGACCAAGCTCTCATATAAAGCTTTCTGAATGAGCCCATATACCTACCAAACACAGTTTTGTTGGCTTTCATATGCACCTAGGTATTTTTTTCTGCATTTCATCTGAAAATAATCCACACAGTCAACAGAGGATTATGTTAGAGAGAAGCATCTGAATTCTGGCTAAGGTTGAAACTCAGTTTTTAGAAGGCCAATTAAAATTCTCCAGGCTTCAGGGAATACCTGAAAAAACTAATCTGCTCATTCTACTTTTAAAGCTTCCAAAAGGAGTGATTCTAAAAGCAATGTCTCCTTTTGAACTCAGATTTTTTTCCTTTATAAACAGACTCCTTTCCAAAGACAAACTAAAATCCATGACATTGGGTCTTTACCTCGGTTTCTTGGGTTGCTTTCATGAGAAAAGTCTCCTCCAATGGGTGAGGCGAACTAGTCAGAGTTGCAGATAACTATTTCCAGCATACTCTGAGTGTTGAGCATACAAATGGCTATGACCAATCTTGAATACCGCATGATATTCTTTAAGCAATATGAACTACAAACATTGTAATCCCTAATAAAATAATAAAATTATAATCAAAAGTATTGGACTTAAAAGCAGAACCATAATTCTGAGTGAAGTCTTAATAGTAATTCACAATAAAATCTTATCTCATAAAAATGAAATAATTTCATATTTGGATATGAGGTCCATAAAAATCAAGTTTTTCTACCACCTTTATAATTCTAGTTAGTGGTGAAAACAAGACTATACCTCCAGTCTTGACTCCTGACCATTTCTTATCATTGGAATGATTTTTTTTTAAAGATTTTATTTATTTATTTATTCATGAGAGAGGGGGGCGGGCAGAGACACAGGCAGAGGGAGAAGCAGGCTCCATGCACCGGGAGCCCGACGTGGGATTCGATCCCGGGTCTCCAGGATCATGGCCTGGGCAGAAGGTGGTGCTAAACCGCTGAGCCACCCAGGCTGCCCTGGAATGAATTTTTTATAAAACTACATCTAACATATTTAATCAGACCATGGATTCATTCCTTTCTCATGGCTAGATGTTAGTAATTTGTGTTCACAAATCACTAAAAGTTCAGGGATCACAGAATATGCACTCAGGACTAGACCAAAGACAAGTCCTAGGATTGCTGAGGGCATTGGCTATTGCAATGGGACTGTGGGGCCTGCAGGGTGATGCTATGTGTACTCCACCAGCATACACACTGAAGAGGCAATTATCCAATACTGGTGTCAACCAAAATCAGTTGAGAGAGTCAGGAAATGTCCATCTTCTTTTTCAATGAAGAGAAAGTAAGGGGGAAAAAATGAAGTAACACTATTTGAACAGTCACTCCTGCTAGATTAGAATAGGGCAGGGATGATGGAAAGCACAGATAGATTTCCTTTACCTAAGTTCAAGGTAGAACTAAGGTAGACAACAAACTTGGAGCAGAGATATCACAAAAGCCCCAAGCTTTCAGACTAATGCAAATCATCACTGTTCCAGAGTTCTGAAATTTGTTACCTATACTATCATTGAAAAAGGCTAGTACTGGGAAGAAAGAAATTCCCAGCTCCCACAGCTTATGAACACTGAAACTGGTGCTAGAAGATGTCCAAAAAGGGTAAAGGAAAAAGTCATTTTGCCAGAACAAGGTAAATGGTCTCATGGATATTATGGATGGATGGATGGATGGATGGATGGATGGATGGAGAGGGGTAAGCAAGAACAGTTAAAGGACATGGATCTTGCTTTTTACATTTTTGCCTTAACAATGGCAGCTCTTAGGACTGGGACTATTACAGCTGATGGAGATCAGAAAATGGAAACTGTTAGTTTACAGTCCACTCTTGACAATTTAGGGTGATAGATATAAAATATTTTCTCAGCCTACTGGTTGTATGTACCTCCTGTCCCCCCTAACAGGTAAGACAGATCTGGAGAATGTTCAACAGATTACAAACTGTCACATATGTATCTTGTCTAATAGAACCACCACCCAAAAACAAAAACAGAAAACAACAAATACTCTCTCTCCATCTGACAAATGAGGAAAGCAGAACACCAAGAAATTGCAAAAATTGCCCAGTGCTGACTGGTAATTGGAAGAGGTTGGTTTCTAAGCCAGAGTTCCAGATGCCAGGAGTTCTAATCCATAGGCACTCACAGAAGGTAACATCTCTCTCACTCTTCTGCCCTACACTTACGTTTAAAGAGCTGAGAACAAGAAATTTTTAAAAGTTGGGTTTTTAGATTTCAATTCTCCATGTACTTCCTACCCCTAGATTATTACTAATAATGCAGAGTTGGGCTTATATCTGACCTCATGGGTCTTTGGAAGAGAAAATAATTCTTTAGAAATAAAACAAAATATGAGCTTAACATCTGGGGATTGGGAATGGAAGCTAATAGTTTTCTCTGCCTTTGTTCTGGGAACTAGAGGGCCAACTCTCCAGTGGAAAAGTCAATTCTGTCTTCCAATCAAATAAATGAACTCTTCTACGTCAATCTTTATGAAAGGGATACAAAAAGAAGGAATATAAAGGTCAATTTATGGATGCCAGGAAAAGAGAACACTTGTTCACTCAAAGCTAAAGTCTGTCCTTCCACCGAGGCCTCAGAGGAATTAACTATCTTTTTTGAAAGGAGGATTCGTAATCCAAAATAGTAATGTTCTTTCACCTCCCAAGACAAACTTTCTTCAGATAATTGGGATTTGAAAGAGTGCTGTAGCTTTTTACATCTTGTGCCATCGTGAACATGGGATAATTAGCATTCTCTGCTAAAGTTATGAAGTGACCCCTTGGCTGTTATTCAGAAGCACCAGCTTCCAGTTTTCAGATTATAATGAAGACCGAGAGACTGAACTTCAGATATGTTTGAACATCTGGGGGCTGCTTTCCCCACAACCAACAACTTCACCTCAAGTCCCAGCTTTTAAACTGTTAAAACCATGGAAACATTAATAATGACCCTTCATTAAACCTCAACTTCCCCTCCCACTTGTACTTGTGACCAATTTACTCGCTTCAAAGCAAGCAACGGCATCCTGTTGAGTTAGTGAGTAGGACTTCTGTGTCTTCACCAACACCTTCAACCAGAAGAAAGCCAGAAGCCACAAAAAAAAAAAACTTCATGATCTCGATTCTCCTAGGCCAGTGACAGCAATTATGTAACCCTGGTGTTTTTTTGCTTTTATTTTTTATTTTTTCAGTTGCTATGGGAAAGATTGTATTTGGGCAGCTCCATCTGCAAGAGGTAATTACTGGCCTTCCAAATACACACACACACACACACACACACACCTACAATGCTGGGAAGAATAAGTATACATAATTAAAGAATTTTTCAGAGGCCAAACAACTGTTAACCAAACATTGTATTACTTAGTTACTGGCAAAAATAAACAAGGGCAATTGTTTATTGTCAATTAAACTCAACATTTTCAGAAGTATTAATACCAATTAATATTTCCCCATAATTTTGTATTTGTCAGGCACTATGGGCTACTTTACACTGATCATCTTTGCACAGAAAAGCTCTATGAACATAAATTTGTAATTCCAATTGTAATAAATAAATTTGTAATTCAAATCCAGAGCCCACAGTCTGTTGGCCATAGCTCACAGTGCCAGACCATGCCCCATGTGAGAACTATGGCAAGCTCCTGGTCTGGTCTACTGACCAGTCCAAGCAATTCAAATGAATCACTCAATCTATGCAGTAAAACTAAGAAAAATGGAAATGACTTTTGGTAGCAAAATGTATATGGTCGTAAGCCACAGCAGTAACAATGATCCTTTTTCATTGCCCCTCCTTATCCACAGGAATACATTCCAAGACCCCAGTGGATGCCAGAAACTCTAGACTATACCAAACCCTACAGAGAACTGTTTTTGCCTACACATACTATGATATATCATAGTATCATACTATCATATCATACTATGATAAAGTCCAATTTATAAATTAAACCCAGTAAGAGATTAACAGCAATAATGAATAATACAATAGAACACTTTCAATAATATACAATAGTAAAAGCTATGTGGCTGTAATGTCTCTCTCTCAATGTCTTACAGCACCGTACTAACCTTTCTTGTGATGATGGGAGAGGAAAGATAACCTATGGGATGAGAAGTAGGGAGGTGAATGATGCAGGCAGCATGAAGCAGCATGAGACTGCCATTCACCTTCTCACCACATTCCAGGAGGATCACCTGTTTCCAGATGACAGCTGACCACAGGTAACAAACCAAGAAAGCAAACCATGGATGAACGTTGATCCAGAACAACATTAAGCACATGTGTGACCTTCAAATAGCGTGGCCTCGGTTTTCATATCAATGAGTTAACCCCCTACCTGATATAATACTTCCTGTCAATAAAAATACTATCTGTTAAGGCCTATTATGAAGCCAACATTGAGTTGAAGGAGTTTTGTGAGTGTAGAGTAGTGGCAAGAGTAGTTTTTCTACCTTCATCTATTTTATTTTCCTGGGAGAGGAAACATTTTTTACTTTGGCTTCTCCTTTACATTAGGTAATTATTTAGGGTCTTTAGGCTATAGACCAGATTCCTAAGGCTGGGAGGCATATACAATTCCTGGAGAAATCTATGCTAATAAAGTTTAAAATATGATTAAAAGAGATTAGGTGATGTCAGAAGCACAGCCTCAGACTTGGCTAGCAGTATCAATCATTCTGAAGGGCCAGACTCAACCCTGTCTCCCCCAAAGTCCTCTTGGCTCACTGTCTTTGACTCCGCCTACCAACACAGGGATTCAACACCATGGCACCCCAAGGCAGCCCTTTCCCATGAGGACAGCATGCCCAGCAGCCAAAGTGCTCCCATGCCAAATTTGGCAAGACTCTGGCTCCAGTCCCTTGGCCTCATCTGACCCTCTCTCTCTGCCACTTCACTCATCTCCTGGAGAGACACATTATGTCCAAGCCTATTACACATCAGTGGTAGGAAAGGAATTTCAAGTCCCTGAGTGTTAACTGACCAGGGTAGAACCAGCCCTGGCTTTTCAGGAGGGAGAAGAGATGGAGGGGTAGGGAAATACCACGATACTTTTGCTCTGCCAAATTCCTATCCCTTTTTTGACCTTAAGCAATGCCAGAAGAGAAAGCCAAAAGGAGGTGGAAGGTAAGTGGAAGTGGCCCCTGCCCTTCCTTGTGCTTCCAGGCTGACTATCTGTAAACACATCTTTACCACCCTTCCTCCTTGCAGGGAGCGGGGGAAATGCACAGGCTTGCCTAACTGCAGGAGCTGCCTGAGAACCTGGGCACAGAAGGGGTTCAGGATGGATCCACAAGACAGCTCATTTGATGACAATGACCTTTCCATTAATACCCACAACTCTTAGTGTCACTTCCCAGGGGTGAGTGGACAGGTATCTGGACAAAGGAAGAAAAAAATCACAATGCTTTCCTTCCTTTCCTTATCTCCATGCCACACTTTTATCCTTCTGCAGGTGTGAAGGAGTGAAGAGGTGCGGCTGGTTAAATGGAAGTGCCCTCAAGGATAGGTGGGCAAGTCTGCCCCTGGCTGGGGCAGGCAGGGAGCACTGGCATGTGGAGCTGAAATCCCAACTCACAGGCCCGTGGCAAGAGCAGAGCCTGTAATTAAATGTAAACATGACAGTGGCTCTTAATACAGGAGGCAAAAAGTGAATGTCTGATGGACTGAGGTCCAATGCAGAACTCCAGTTCAGTGCCCTCCGATGAGGAGGTAGCTCAAAGGGATGGGGTCTAGAGATGGCAGGACAATCCACATTGGTTGCAGGGATCCCCTCTTCTGGGCTGCTGTGACCCTCGAGGCACATCTCCCTCCCTTGAGCACACAACACCGTGTTTATTCTTTAGCAGTGCATCTGGCACACTGGGGCAGAGCCGAGGGCTGACCTTTGCAAGGCTTCGTGCCCCTGACTGAGTCTGCTAGGTCCTCCATCTAATAAAGTGACTACTAGATGCGTGTGGCTCTTAAGCACTTGAAATGTAGCCAAACGTAACTGAGGAGTGCTACAATTTTAAATGCACAGTATATTACAAAGACTAAGTATGAAAAAGTTGACTGTCTCCTCCATTTTTATATACATTACATACTGAAATAACATTTTGGATATATCATGTTAAATGATATGTACAGTTAAATTGGTTTACCTGTTGGGCTTTTCTTTTTTAACAAGGCTGCTAGAAAATTTAAAATCACCTATATGGCTCATATTACATTTCTATTGGACAGCATGGTTCTTTCTGTATATTCCACTAATGCTGTTGAATGAATGAATGAAAGAATGAATGAATACTGACTTAAGATTATCAGTGTTCTTTTTATTTTTTCTATTTCTCTCAAAAGTTTTATTTTTGAGTAATCCCTCACCCAACGTGGGGCTCAAACTCATGACCCTAATATCAGGAGTCGCATGTTCCACCAACTGAGCCAGCCAGGCACGCCCAGCAGTAATATTTTTAAATCAACATAGAAATAGTCAATAGGAATGGTTAGAAAGGAGTGAGGCATAGTGGTTTTTGAAATAATTTCTATCTGGAGCTACATTTCATTCTGACTCATCTGCTGCTGAGAAAATGCTTACTAATCAGCCAGGACTCAGAAAGGATGAGCGGGCGACAGACTGTCTGTCGGCCAAGCCACACCACTGACATCAAGCTCAACCCCCAGGCCTTCAGGGGAGACTGAGCCGTGCAGAAGACCCAGCAGACAGAGGGCAAGGAGCTGTCACGAAGAGATGAAACAGCTCATCGGGGAGCCTGCAGTTTTCCAGGCTCCTTGGTATCCAGAGTCTACCTATTTGCTCAGCCCAACTGTTTACTTTTAATACCTTAAGAATGTTATAAGAACATTCACTGCAAATCAAAACCACAATATTATGTCACACATATCAGGATAACCCCCATACGAAATAAAACAAGGGCTAGTGAGGATATGGTGTAACTGGAACCCTCTTGCGCATGGTTGTTGGGAGTGTGCAATCCTACAACCACTATGGAAAGCAGCGTTGAGATTCCCCTAAGAATTAAAAATAGAATAACCATATGATCCAGCAATCTCACTTCTCAATCTGCATACCAACGGGGAAAAAACCCTGAAAATAGATCTCTAAGATATACGCACATCCACGTTCATGTTCATTACAGCATTATTTCCAATGGCCAAGAAGTGGAAGCAGCCCAAATGACTGTCCAAAGATGAATGAACAAAATGTCCTATATACATACAGTGGAAAATTATTTAGCTTTAAAAAAAGGAAAACTATCACATGCTACAAAATGGATAAAGCTGGAAAACATTGTGGCAAGCGAAATAAGACAATCTTGAAAGAATACTGTCTGATTCCACGTATATGAGATATCCAAAGTAGTCAAACCCATAAAAACAGAAAGTAGAATGGCAATTGCCAGGGGCTCAGGGGAGTGGCGAAGAAAGCTGCCATTCAAAGGGTACAGAGTTATACTTCTACAAAATGAAAAAGCTGAAAAATCTGTTGCACAACAATGTCAATGATACTTGACATCACTGAACTGTACACTTAAAAATGATCAAATGATAAATTTCATGTTGTATTTTTACCACAATGAGAAGAAAATGCATGGCACAATCAATGCTCCAGATAATGAAGAATCCACATGAGGACCCTGACACAACAGAACATCTCTTCATCTTTTACCAAAATAAAAGAAGAAAATGTGCTCAAATGGTTGCACACCAATGTAATAACAGCTTTACGCACCAGTCAAAGGTGGAAATAACCCAAATGCCCACTGACAGATGAATGGATAAACAAACTGTGGTATCAGAATACTTGAAAAGGATGAAATTATTTTTTTAAAGATTTTATTTATTTATTCATGAGAGACGCACAGAGAGAGAGGCAGAGACATATGCAGAGGTAGAAGCAGGCTCCATGCAGGGAGCCTGATGTGGGGCTCAATCCCAGGACCCTGGGATCACAACTTGAGCCTAAGATAGATGCTCAACAACTGTGCCACCCAGGTGCCCCCCAAAAGGATGAAATTCCAGCATGTGCTACAACATGGATGAACCCCGAAGATATTATGCTGAGTGAAATAGGCCAGTCACAACAGTCTGTGACTGCATGATTCTACTAATACGAATCATCTATCTGGAATTCAGAGACAGAAAGTAGCAACAGTGGGTGCTGTCCATGGGGGTAACGGAGAATAGAAATTTATTGTTTAATAGGTGGAGGTTTCAGTCTGAGGAGATGACAACGTTCTGGAGATGGACAGCAGTAATGGTTGCACAACACGTGAAAGCACCTAATGTGATTGAATTATACATAGAAAAATGGGAGAAAAAACAGGCAAGACGGCGGCAGAGCAGGGTCTCCAGGTCACCTGCCCCAACAAATTACCTAGAAAACCATCCAATCATCCTGAAAATCTACGAACTCGGCCTGAGATTTAAAGAGAGACCAGCTGGAACGCCACAGTGAGAAGAGTTCGCGCTTCTATCAAGGTAGGAAGACGGGGAAAAAGAAATAAAGACACAAAAGGCCTCCAAGGGGGAGGGGCCCCGAGGAGCCGGGCTGAGGCCGGGGCGAGTGTCCCCAGGGCAGGAGAGCCCCGTCCCGGAGGAGCAGGAGCTGCACCGACCTTCCCCGCGGAAAGGGGCTCCCGGGGAATTGGAGCAGGATCCCCAGAAAGGCGGGGATGCCCTCGGGCTCCCGGGGACAGTAACAGGGGAGATGCGCGCCGGGAGAGCGCCCCGAGCTCCCTAAGGGCTGCAGCGCTCGGCGGGACCCGGAGCAGCTCGGAGGGGCTCGGGCGGCGGCTCCGCGGAGGGGGCTGCGGGGCTCCGGGAACAGCTCGGAGGGGCTCGGGCGGCGGCTCCACGGAGGGGGCTGCGGGGCGGGAGCGCGAATCCAACAGCGCAGGCCCCAGAGCACAGGGCGCCGGGACACAGCCCAGGATCCGGCCTCCCCCGGGACAGGCAGAGGCCGGGAGGGCCCAGGACAGCGAGGACGCTCCTGCCTGGAACTGAGCAGATCAGCGGCCCCGCCCGGGAGCCCCCAGGCCCTGCAGACGGAGAGCCCTGGAGCTACTGCGGGGGCTGACTCCAGGGTCCCAGAGCTGCCCCCGCCACTGTGGCTTCCTCCCGGGGCCTCACGGGGTGAACAATCCCCACCGAGCCCTGCACCAGGCAGGGGCAGAGCAGCTCCCCCAAGTGCTAACACCTGAGAATCAGCACAGCAGGCCCCTCCCCCAGAAGACCAGCGAGACGGACCAGTTCCAAGGGAAGTCAAGGGACTTAAAGTGCACAGAATCGGAAGATACTCCCCGTGGTTTTTGCTTTTGGTTTTTTTTTGTTTTTGTTTTTGTTTTTTTTGTGTGTGTTTTTTGTTTGTTTGTTTGTTTTGTTTTGTGCTTTTTTATTTCTTTCTTTCTTCTTGATTTCTGATTGCTTACCCCGCCCCACCCCCCCTTTTTTTTTTCTTTTATCTCCTAACTTTCTTTTTCTTTCTTTTCCTTCTCTTTTTCCCCCTTTTTTTCTTCTTTCTCTTTTTTCTTTTTCTCTTTTCTTTCCTTCTCTCTCTTTTTCTCCTTTTCCCAATACAAATTGTTTTTGGCCACTCTGCACTGAGCAAAATGACTACAAGGAAAACCTCACCTCAAAAAGAAACAATCAGAAACAGCCCACTCTCCCACAGAGTTACAAAATATGGATTACAATTCAATGTCAGAAAGCCAATTCAGAAGCACTATTTTACAGCTACTGGTGGCTCTAGAAAAAACCATAAAGGACTCAAGAGACTTCATGACTGCAGAATTTAGATCCAATCAGGCAGAAATTAAAAATCAATTAAATGAGATGCAATCCAAGCTAGAAGTCCTAACGACGAGGGTTAACGAGGTGGAAGAACGAGGGAGTGACATAGAAGACAAGTTGATGGCAAAGAGGGAAACTGAGGAAAAAAGAGACAAGCAATTAAAAGATCATGAGGATAGATTAAGGGAAATAAATGACAGCCTGAGGAAGAAAAACCTACGTTTAATTGGGGTTCCTGAGGGCGCCGAAAGGGACACAGGGCCAGAATATGTATTTGAACAAATCCTAGCTGAAAACTTTCCTAATCTGGGAAGGGAAACAGGCATTCAGATCCAGGAAATAGAGAGATCCCCCCTAAAATCAACAAAAACCATTCAACACCTCGACATTTAATAGTGAAGCTTGCAAATTTCAAAGATAAGGAGAAGATCCTTAAAGCAGCAAGAGAAAAAAAGTCCCTGACTTTTATGGGGAGGAATATTAGGGTAACAGCAGACCTCTCCAGAGAGACCTGGCAGGCCAGAAAGGGCTGGCAGGATATATTCAGGGTCCTAAATGAAAAGAACATGCAACCAAGAATACTTTACCCAGCAAGGCTTTCATTCAAAATGGAAGGAGAGATAAAGAGCTTCCAAGACAGGCAGGAACTGAAAGAATATGTAACCTCCAAACCAGCTCTGCAAGAAATTTTAAGGGGGACTCTTAAAATTCCCCTTTAAGAAGTTCAGTGGAACAATCCACAAAAACAAGGACGGAATAGATATGATGACACTAAACTCATATCTATCAATAGTAACTCTGAACGTGAACGGGCTTAATGACCCCATCAAAAGGCGCAGGGTTTCAGACTGGATAAAAAAGCAGGACCCATCTATTTGCTGTCTACAAGAGACTCATTTTAGACAGAAGGACACCTACAACCTGAAAATAAAAGGTTGGAGAACCATTTACCATTCAAATGGTCCTCAAAAGAAAGCAGGGGTTGCCATCCTTATATCAGATAAATTAAAATTTACCCCAAAGACTATAGTGAGAGATGAAGAGGGACACTATCTCATACTCAAAGGATCTATCCAACAAGAGGACTTAACAATCCTCAATATATATGCCCCGAATGTGGGAGCTTATACTTGGTGACTTCAATCTAGCTCTTTCTACCCTGGAGAGGTCTTCTAAGCACAACATCTCCAAAGAAACGAGAGCTTTAAATGATACACTGGACCAGATGGATTTCACAGATATCTACAGAACTTTACATCCAAACTCAACTGAATACACATTCTTCTCAAGTGCACATGGAACTTTCTCCAGAATAGACCACATACTGGGTCACAAATCGGGTCTGAACCAATACCAAAAGATCGGGATAGTCCCTTGTATATTCTCAGACCATAATGCCTTGAAATTAGAACTTAATCACAACAAGAAGTATGGAAGGACCACAAACACGTGGAGGTTAAGGACCATCCTGCTAAAAGATGAAAAGGTCAACCAGGAAATTAAGGAAGAATTAAAAAGATTCATGGAAACTAATGAGAATGAAGATACAACCGTTCAAAATCTTTGGGATGCAGCAAAAGCAGTCCTGAGGGGGAAATACATCGCAATACAAGCATCCATTCAAAAACTGGAAAGATCTCAAATTCAAAAGCTCACCTTACACATAAAGGAACTAGAGAAAAAGCAACAAATAGACCCCACCCCCAGCAGAACAAGAGAGTTAATTAAAATTCAAGCAGAACTCAATGATATCAAGACCAAAAGAACTGTGGAACAGATCAACAGAACCAGGAGTTGGTTCTTTGAAAGAATTAATAAGATAGATAAACCATTAGCCAGCCTTATTAAAAAGAAGAGAGAGAAGACTCAAATTAATAAAATCATGAATGAGAAAGGAGAGATCACTACCAACACCAAGGAAATACAAACGATTTTAAAAACATATTATGAACAGCTGTACGCCAATAAATTAGGCAATCTAGAAGAAATGGACGTATTCCTGGAAAGCCACAAACTACCAAAACTGGAGCAGGAAGAAATAGAAAACCTGAACAGGCCAATAACCAGGGAGGAAATTGAAGCAGTCATCAAAAACCTCCCAAGACACAAGAGTCCAGGGCCAGATGGCTTCCCAGGGGAATTCTATCAAACGTTTAAAGAAGAAATCATACCTATTCTACTAAAGCTGTTTGGAAAGATAGAAAGAGATGGAGTACTTCCAAATTCGTTCTATGAGGCCAGCATCACCTTAATTCCGAAACCAGACAAAGACCCCACCAAAAAGGAGAATTACAGACCAATATCCCTGATGAACATGGATGCAAAAATTCTCAACAAGATACTAGCCAATAGGATCCAACAACACATTAAGAAAATTATTCACCATGACCAAGTAGGTTTTATCCCTGGGACACAAGGCTGGTTCAACACTCGTAAAACCATCAATGTGATTCATCATATCAGCAAGAGAAAAACCAAGAACCATATGATACTCTCATTAGATGCAGAGAAAGCATTTGACAAAATACAGCATCCATTCCTGATCAAAACCCTTCAGAGTGTTGGGATAGAGGGAACTTTCCTCGACATCTTAAAAGCCATCTACAAAAAGCCCACAGCAAATATCATTCTCAATGGGGAAGCACTGGGAGCCTTTCCCCTTAGATCAGGAACAAGACAGGGATGTCCACTCTCACCACTGCTGTTCAACATAGTTCTGGAAGTCCTCGCCTCAGCAATCAGACAACAAAAAGACATTAAAGGCATTCAAATTGGCAAAGAAGAAGTCAAACTCTCCCTCTTCGCCGATGACATGATACTCTACATAGAAAACCCAAAAGACTCCACCCCAAGATTGTTAGAACTCATACAGAAATTTGGTAGCGTGGCAGGATACAAAATCAATGCCCAGAAATCAATGGCATTTCTATACACTAACAATGAGACTGAAGAAAGAGAAATTAAGGAGTCAATCCCATTTACAATTGCACCCAAAAGCATAAGATACCTAGGAATAAACCTAACCAAAGAGGTAAAAGATCTATACCCTAAAAACTATAGAACACTTCTGAAAGAAATTGAGGAAGACACAAAGAGATGGAAAAATATTCCATGCTCATGGATTGGCATAATTAATACTGTGAAAATGTCAATGTTACCCAGGGCAATTTATATGTTTAATGCAATCCCTATCAAAATACCATGGACTTTCTTCAGAGAGTTAGAACAAATTATTTTAAGATTTGTGTGGAATCAGAAAAGACCCCGAATAGCCAGGGGAATTTTAAAAAAGAAAACCATATCTGGGGGCATCACAATGCCAGATTTCAGGTTGTACTACAAAGCTGTGGTCATCAAGACAGTGTGGTACTGGCACAAAAACAGACACATAGATCAATGGAACAGAATAGAGAACCCAGAAGTGGACCCTGAAATGTACGGCCATCTAATATTCGATAAAGGAGGAAAGACTATCCATTGGAAGAAAGACAGTCTCTTCAATAAATGGTGCTGGGAAAATTGGACATCCACATGCAGAAGAATGAAACTGGACCACTCTCTTTCACCATACACAAAGATAAACTCAAAATGGATGAGAGATCTAAATGTGAGACAAGAGTCCATCAAAATCCTAGAGGAGAACACAGGCAACACCCTTTTTGAACTTGGCCACAGTAACTTCTTGCAAGATACATCCACAAAGGCAAAAGAAACAAAAGCCAAAATGAACTATTGGGACTTCATCAAGATAAGAAGCTTTTGCACAGCAAAGGATACAGTCAACAAAACTAAAAGATAACCTACAGAATGGGAGAAGATATTTGCAAATGACATATCAGATAAAGGGCTAGTTTCCAAAATCTATAAAGAACTTATTAAACTCAACAGCAAAGAAACAAACAATCCAATCATGAAATGGGCAAAAGACATGAACAGAAATCTCACAGAGGAAGACATGGACATGGCCAACATGCACATGAGAAAATGCTCTGCATCACTTGCCATCAGGGAAATACAAATCAAAACCACAATGAGATACCACCTCACACCAGTGAGAATGGGGAAAATTAACAAGGCAGGAAACAACAAATGTTGGAGAGGATGCGGAGAAAAGGGAACCCTCTTACACTGTTGGTGGGAATGTGAACTGGTGCAGCCACTCTGGAAAACTGTGTGGAGGTTCCTCAAAGAGTTAAAAATAGACCTGCCCTACGACCCAGCAATTGCACTGTTGGGGATTTACCCCAAAGATTCAGATGCAATGAAACGTCGGGACATCTGCACCCCGATGTTTCTATCAGCAATGGCCACAATAGCCAAACTGTGGAAGGAGCCTCGGTGTCCATCGAAAGATGAATGGATAAAGAAGATGTGGTTTATGTATACAATGGAATATTACTCAGCCATTAGAAACGACAAATACCCACCATTTGCTTCAACGTGGATGGAACTGGAGGGTATTATGCTGAGTGAAATAAGTCAATCGGAGAAGGACAAACAGTGTATGTTCTCATTCATTTGGGGAATATGAATAATGGTGAAAGGGAATATAAAGGAAGGGAGAAGAAATGTTGGGAAATATCAGGAAGGGAGACAGAACATAAAGACTCCTAACTCGGGGAAACGAACTAGGGGTGGTGGAAGGGGAGGAGGGCGGGTGTTGGAGGGGAAGGGGTGAAGGGCACTGAGGTGGACACTTGACGGGATGAGCACTGGGTGTTTTTCTGTATGTTGGTAAATTGAACACCAATAAAAATTAATTAAAAAAAAATAAAAAAAAAATAAAAGATTGAAAAAAAAAAAGAAAAATGGTTACAATGATGTATTTATGTTATGCATATTTTACCACAATAGTAAAAAAAAGACAATATGCCAAGAAAAGAAGGGCAAAGGAGGTGAGACTCCAGAGGAAACAGGAAGACGTGAATGGCTCTTGGATCATCAAAAAGGAAATTCTCACGCACATGACTGCCTGGGAACTTTGGTGGAGCATCACCCCTCTCTAAACCAGACGGTCACTAGGACAGCATTTTGCCTTCTGTGAAGGGTACAACCTTCTCATTTTGTGGCTCAAACCTGCAGTGAGATTCAAAAACTAGACTGAGGGTGCTCACACAAGTCAGAAAGAAGGGAAGGTGTGCACACACTGTGTTTTCACAAAGAATTCTCTAGTTCGTTTAATCCACCACTCATATTCTTAGCCCAACGTCTATCTTCGTCCAAGCCTAAGTCAGCAACAACAAATTCAGTTGTAGCGGTGGTGAGAAGATGCTCTCAGATGCTATAATGTCATTTCCAAAATTATCTAGCAAGGCAAGAATAGACATCATGTAGCAGACATTATGCAAAGTGCTTTTTATTTTTTTAAAAATAGATTTTATCTATTTATTCATGAGAGACAGAGAGAGAGAGAGAGAGAGAGAGAGGGGCAGAGACACAGGCAGAGGGAGAAGCAGGCTCAATGCAGGGAGTCTGACGTGGGACTCAATCCTGGGTCTCCAGGATCACACCCTGGGCTGAAGGCAGCGCTAAACTGCTGAGCCACCCGGGCTGCCAGCAAAGTGCTTTTTAAATTACAGTATTTTTAACAACAACCTTGAGTTATTAATGCCATTTCACAGATGAGGAAACTGCATCTGATAAAACACGTTCAAGGGGAAGGGGAACCCTCTTGCCATGTTGGTGGGAATGCAAACTAGTGCAGCCACCATGGAAAACAGTATGGAAGTTCTGCAAAAAGGTAAAAATAGAACTACGTTAGGATCCAGCAACTATACTACTAGGTATTTACCCAAAGGATACAAAAACACTAACTCAAAGGGATACATGCTCCCCAATGTTTCTGGCAGCATTATCCACAATAGCCAAATTATAGAAATAGCCCAACACTGTATATCCATTGATAAATGGATGAAGTAGTGGTGTATATGTGTATACACACACACACACACAATGGAAAACTACTCAGCCACACAAAAATGAACTCTTACCATTCTCAATGACATGCATGGAGCTAGAGAGTATCATGTTAAGTGAAATCGCAGAAAGACAAATACCATATGATTTTCATCACATGTGGCATTTAAGAAACAAAACAAAAGAGGGATAAATAGGCAAACCAAGAAAACAGACTCTTAATGCTAGAGAACACATTGATGGTCACCAGAGGGGAGGGGGGTGGGGGAAACAAGTGATGAGGATGAAGGAGTGCACCTGTTGTGATGAGAACCAGGTGATGCACAGAATTGATGAATCAGTATATCATATACCTGAAACTAGTATTACATGGCATGTTAACTAAGTGGAATTTAAATAAACACTTAAAGAATATATGTGCCCGGGACGCCTGGGTGGCTCGGCAGTTGAGTGTCTGCCTGTGGCTCAGGGCATAATCCCGGGTTCTCGGGATTGAGTCCCACATCAGGCTTCCTGCATGGAGCCTGCTTCTCCCTCTGCCTGTGTCTCTACCTCTCTCTGTGTGTCTCTCATGAATAAATAAATAAAATCTTTTAAAAAAGAAGATATATATGCCCAATACAAGAGAGAGGAGATTTTTCACTCAGGCCTGGTGGATTACAAACGAGGTCTCCTGACTGCTGTGAGGGCACACTTTGTAAACTGAGGCCACCTGAAGGGGAGGAAAATTTGCAAACTGGAAGAACCAGAAAAGCAAGCGGGGTAAGACTGGTAAGACAGGTAAGCCACTGACTAGCTAACTCCACTGCCAAGATGTGGGTAACACCTAACTGAGCCACAGAAAGGTCTGAAATCTCGTTTTAGGGAGAATGATTACCATGTCAAAGTGAACGTCTTTTTAATTTCTGAAACTTGGCCTTATAAACAGGAATCAAAGGAAAATTTCTCAATCTATGCAAAAAAAATTCTGGCTGGGAAAGAACGTTAATCTCTCCTACCAGGTCCTTTTCTCCAGGTTATATATTAAAGGAGTTATTATTCAAGAGGAAGAAAGAAATCAGAAAGGAAACAGAAACATATTCCAGCACGTGTGCTGACCCTTAATGATATTTTCCTCAAAATTATTGGTGCTTTCTAAAATTGTGTACTTTATATAAAAGTCAAGCCATAGTATGAGAAATATCATCAGAGGACTTGATTCTTTTTTTTTTTTTTTTTAGAGGACTTGATTCTTAAGACTCAGCTGTAATTGATGGCTGGACTACACGCAGGTTACACACTCAACAGACTCAACAACACAGACCTCAGATTAGTAGATAATTTGGTGAAATGGGACAGAAAACCCACTAAGGAGCAACAGCTTCTGGAATCCGTTCTACTCGTTTCCCATCTCACCTGAAAAATCCAGAAAATGACCTTCAGATAGCCTGGAATCAAAGCCTCTCCTTGCATGAGAAGCTTAAAACTATACAGACTTTCCCATTTGCTCTGCTCTTCCCTTCACAGTTATGATTTCTGAAACTCCCAAATTTCTTCCCCTGCCAACAAAGCCTGGTCACACATGATACTGCCCACCCTCTCATCTCTCAAGATACATTTCTAAGTGCCTGGAAAACACAAGAAGGGGAAAACAAAGGGCAAATGCCAGTCTGTGACCTCTGTCTGGACTGAGTCAAGCGTGATGTGTGAATCAGGTGTGTGGAATGGAAGTTTCCATGGCAACGAGACTGCAAGGCAGCCAGGAGAGTCACATACTCTTTCCCCTCAGGTAAGAGAAACAATGAGGCCACTGGAGGGATGCTGGGGGGGACCAGCAAGTTCAGAGCGCCCAGGGGACTGTAAGGACCCTCGCTTGCAGGTGGCTCCTTCACCTTCTGCTGTGGGATCCTTCCCCACCAGCTCTTTGTGATAATCTATCATGTCTCTTTTTAGAACGAAAGGGAAGAACACATTCAAAAAGTGGTCTCTAAAGGGAGTTATTTATGAGAAAAATGTAGAAAGGACAAGAGAAAACATGTTTTCGTCACATAGTAAAGAGCAGCTCTCATAGACAGAAGTCCAGCTACGCTGCCAGCCTGAGCTCGCCGCCTGTCGGCCAGAAGGACATACATTTCCACCAAGCTTCTTTGCTTGACCTTGCAGCAAGCTCCTATTTGTGAACCTGATGTGTAATGAAGAGCTCCTGAGCTCCATTTTGTTTTACAACGGTTTTATTACCATTAGCTATATACGGTTACTTGACCACAATTCTCAACTTTTAGGAAAAATAATTTTTTTTTTTAAATAGCTTCCTTTTTTTAAGACCCATGGCTTGAAGACAAAGGAGAAGGTATACCATTTTAATGAAATCAAACTCAGCCTTTGGTTATCTACCTGGAGAAGGGTAGTCAAAATGCCAGATCTCTGTTGACATTATGGCTTCTGAGGCTATGTTCTAACTTCAGTTTCACAGATGTTATAAGGAACTGGAATAGGGTGTGTACATTTGGGCCAGAATCGTGTTGGGACAGCAGACTTCCCTTCTCTGCTCTCCAGCTCATAAAGCTTTGCTCCAGAAGAGCGGGCTTCAGGTTGCTTCAGAGCACTAGTCCAGACCCTGAAGAAGAGGTTACCTTGTTACCTCTGCTAATGGCTCTTCTTCAGCAGACTACCCTTCCCATTGCATCAGAGGAACCTTCTGACATGGCAAGCTTGGGCCAATCCCACAGGCCTGATGTCCCCTCCCACTGCACTGAGAAGCTAAGTCTCTAACCATGGTTTCCGAAGCCACCCCGGATCCACCTACCTCTTTAGTTTTATCTTCTACTGCTTCCTAATTGGCACACCAGATTCCAGGCAAATTTGACTATTTTTGAACACCCAAATATACCAACCACCACCCTCTCTCACCTTTTGGCCCTTTAAGGCATGGATTCCTGCAAAGGAATCCCCCAATTTTTTCCCCAATACAAAGCTAACATATCACTTCTCCCGGGAAACTAAGTCCCTCCCAAAATTTCAGCCTTAAAGTACATTTGTGGTACTTCCACAACACCACCCATGCAGACTGTACCAGACAGCTCGGCATCAAGAATCCTATCCAACTGGAAGGGGAAACAGGACGCAAACTTTGTGCATCTTTGTCATAACTTGGGGTCCTGCCCATAGGAGGTACTTAGTCAAGATCTGCCAAAAACGAGTGAACCAGTGAAAAAGCACATGAGTTAACAGAAAGGGCCTACATGACAGGCATTGGCATGACTGATCACAAGGGGCAGGGACCACATCTGGGCCCGAGTCTCACAGTCTGCTTCTGCTATCTGTTAAGTTACTTTTCAGGAGAGTTTCTAAACTTCACTGAACCTCGGATTCCTGCTTTTAAATTGGAGTAGCAGTGCCTGTCCAATGAGTGTCAAATGAGATAGTGTTTGGGAAACTCATTGTGACAATGTTGTTGTCTGAACATAACGGCATTTTCAAGAGAAGACTGAAGAGAGAAGGAGCTAGAATAATGACTGCGGGAACAGCAGTAGTCAGGAATCTAAAGAGACCTGTGTAGCAGGTCTAGAAAGGAGTTACAGAATTTCATGGTGGGCTTCCACCGACCACATATATTGACTTCGGAGAGATCATTATGTTCCCCTTTTGACCATCATACATAGACATCCTCCTTACCTCAACTTTGCACTTATACACCATATTTATTTCCACAAAACACTGCTACTAATAGCTCGTGGGCCTTTGTTTATTGCCTTTACAATCATTAATACCTTCCCTTTCCCTGTGCTCCATGTAAATCCTGCCATCCTTTCATATCCATGATAAATGTCACCTATACCTATGAAGTCACCTTTTTTTTTAAGTAAGATGTATGCCCAACATGAGGCTTGAACTCACAACCCCAAGATCAAGAGTCAACTGCTCTACCAACTGAGCCAGCCAAGCACCCCTCTATGAAGCCTTTCTTGAATAAACTAGTTCACACTCATCTCTCCCCTCCTGATCTCCTAGTACATCAAGGGCCCACATTTCACTGTTCATTGCTTGATCTCTAAATTCTTCACATATATATATTCCACATCCCCTTTCTAAAATGTGGGGAGGACCTCCCACGACGAGGAGAGACACATCTGGGTTATAAAATGTGGGAATCTGGCAAAGGAGGAAAGATGAAAGAAGCATATTAAGAATTAGAAAATAGCACTGATTAGGCTACCAAGAAAACAAAAAAAAAATGACAGGAAAAAATTACCTTGTCACTTCATTTCTAAAGCCTTTGAGGTTCTGTGGTAGTTGAACAGGACACATGAAGAGGGCATGGAGTCATGCTTGAGAGAGAGGGAGAGAAGCAGGAAACATGAAACAAGGATACCAAGTGATCCTAAAGCTTGACAAAATGAACAATAGAAGAAATGGAAAAGCAAAAGGAAATACAGACAAAACAGACAAATTGCCACCAGTGAGATCAATCAACAACATTTTGCTGAGTACTCGGTTCCCCATGCTCTTCCTGGTAGTGCTTAACCTGACACAATAAACCACCCCGACCACAATTAGCTCAGCAGAAAAGCCATGGGGGAAATTCTGGGATAAACTTATGAAGAATTACAATATTACCATTAAATACTGTGTTTATTATTACAGAAAGATAATTAGAATTCCAAACACATATACAGTGAGATCCTACTTAAATAAAAATGCATACAGACATAAGCACATAGAAATAAATACTAAAAAAAATATCCAAATTCTCTCTGGTTTATATAATTATAGGTTATTTTTATTTTCTTCTGGAGGTCTTCCTGTATTTTCCAAATTTTCTACACTAAGCATGGATTACTCTATAATTAAAAATTATATTTGGATATTGAAACATGAAATAGACATTTTAATTGGAACTCTATTTAGAGAGAGTGGTCCATGAAAAGTGAACATAATCCCTACTCTCAGCTGCCTAGTGATGGAGCCTCAATTCCCCCAGAGGAGAGCACATTTCCCTTCTAAACCTCATGACTCTGTGGGACACTAAAGATGACATATGGGCTTGCTCTCTCCACATTTTTTTGTCCACAAGAAATGACTTTTAGAAATCCTTCCACTACTGTTCCTTCCATAAGAAGAGATTTATAAGAAGAGTAAATATTAACTTTATTTCAGGTCTTGATTTTTCCAGAACACCTAAACTCCATGAACTACTCAACTTCTGTTCCTTCTCCACTCTGTCATCCCATCTCCATCTGCATGTCCATCTCTTGTAATGCAAAGTGTATGTCTCAAATACTGCCCCAGATCAAGATGGCAGCATTCTCTTTGATTTTGTATGTACTTTCTAGAACATTCAGAGTAGCACCCTCTATTCAAACAGAGCCTAAAAGTTTCCAAAAGCTCCAGTTTGGTCACACCTTTAACATACTTACAAGGGTCCCAGGAAACAACTGCATGTGTCAGAAGTCAACATGGTCATTCAAGATAACATGTGACAAATTGCTTTCTCAACTACTCAGTCCACATGGGAACCAGGAGTGGGAAGTAGAAGCTGGAAACAACCCACCGCTAAAGAGAGGGGGGAAAGTGGTGGTAACTTTAAATGAAAGAGAGGAGTTTGAAATTTTTCTATTACCAAACCAGGCAATTAAAACATTAAATGTGAAATCTGAAGCACTGTAAATTTCCTAATATGGTATGAGTGCTGAGTTTCCCAAATGATGCTTTCTCATCTTTCAACATATCAAAGAGCATGCCAAAACCCCAAAGAAACATTTCCATTTTGAAAACAAAAATAAACCACACACATCCACATGCTATTAATAGTGTTGTCTTGCCTTAAAGACCCTGTATCCTTAGTCGGGGAAAAAAAAAAAGAAAAACCACTGCAGTTTACATAAATGTGAACGTTATTGAAAACTCCTGTCCAAAGTCAACTGGACATGGGTAGGTAAGATAGGTGGGACAGAGGCAAAAGTAATCAAATCCCTTCTATATTTTCATTTCTGGAGACCAAATGTTATGTTCCTCATTGCCACACCTAAGAACTTTGTAAATATGTTCTACATCTTTAGCAGCGTTTCTTAAGAGAGTGTAAAAGAAGGAGAGCTGGCATAAGATACACAGGTCCAAGCCAACTCCTCAACATTAGGAGGCCTATGAGAGAGAGACAGAAGCTTATGATGGAAACTGCGGAAGGGATTGCCAGAGGAAGCAAAGGACATGTCAATGATCCCAAAATCTGGCCTATAAACTCTTGAACCTGCCACCATAAAAAAGGAAAAATGCTGTCCCATGGCATTTTACGTTTAGAGACAGGAAGAGGCTTTTAAATGTGATGTTCTCCTTCCTCAATTCAAATACCCCTGAGCTGCTATGTATGTGCTCAGCAGAAAGTCAAAGGCTTGGCATGGTGGGAAGTCTATGCCGTGGAAGCTGCTCACAGGATGCTTCCGTGTTGGAGAGGGAGGAGAAGAACTGACACATAGAACAACAAACGACTGTTCTTTCCATTCTAAAACACTGACTGTGCAACTAAAGTGGTCATTCCAACCCCAAAGTCTTTTGGAGGAAAGAGCTGTTCTCACCTGTCTCCATGGACCACCTTTAACATTTAAGCTCTGATTCATAGGCCTGAGGATGTCTCTACAAGGCCAAACAAATGGGAAAACCAGAATGATGTAGGGACCAAACCCACCCCTGACCCAGCAAGGTGAGGAAGAGTGAAGAGAACGGAGATAAGATACCAACCCAAATACAACGAGGAAGAAAAGGAAGTAGGGTGAGCGGTGAGGTAGAAAGACCATTTCTTCCAAGCTAACAGACTCAGGTTCTGACCTTAACCCAGCTACTTTCTTCTGCAAACTGGGCACGTTAACTTCTATTTCTATCTTCTTTACTTACAAAATACTTCTCTAAAGCTACGTGGTAGAGATTCTTCTAAGCACTCTACAATTTGTTATTTAACCTCAACAACAAATGGGACGCCTGGGTGGCTCAGGGATTAAGCATCTGCCTTCAGCTCAGATCGTGATCTGAGGTCTTTGGATCAAGTCCCACATGAGGCTCCCTGTGAGGAGCCTGCTTCTCTCTCTGCCTGTGTCTCTGCCTCTCTCTATGTATGTCTCTCATGAATAAATAAATAAATCTTTAACAAAATTTTTTTTACATCTCAACAACAAGCAACTGAGGTTAGTCCTGTATTACACTCACTTCACAATGGGGAAACTGAGGCATGAACAAATCACATACTCTAAGAGTGGCAAATT
The DNA here is from genome assembly GCF_018345385.1 of Vulpes lagopus. Taxonomy (NCBI): domain Eukaryota; kingdom Metazoa; phylum Chordata; class Mammalia; order Carnivora; family Canidae; genus Vulpes; species Vulpes lagopus. Next base: position 5,666,006 of record NC_054833.1, read on the forward strand.
TGTAATTAAATCCTGGTGGACTGGCTCCAGTCCCAGCTCTGGAGCTCTACACTGCCTCTCTTATAAAATACTTACTTTCAGAGCTGTGGTATAGGTGCCATGAAATGCATATATAGCACCCAGCACAGTGGCTGACATTTAGCAGAGGCTGATAGATAGATCTCCCTCCTCCCATTCCCCTCTCCCCACACCGTGGGAGGCTGGAGGCAAGATTCTGCACACAGAGAAAAGCAGCTATGTCCATCTGCAAAGGCTCAAGGGCTCCAGGGCAAGCTAGAAAACAACTCACTGTCTTTATCCCCTGAGGCCTGGAACAAGAGTTCTAACTCAGGCAGAGATGTCCAGCATTTCCAGACAGAGCCTGCCTCTATTTATTATAATCTGTATTCAAGGCACAAACATTGGAGACAAGCCTTAGTGAAACCAAAAGATTTTACGAGTTTTGTACTAGGAGCTATGTATATATATGTCAAACACAAATACACCACATGTACCCACACGCACACACCATCTAAAATTTACATCGTATCTACCAGAAGGGGAAAATGATCCACTTTCCAGAACCTTCCATGGCCTAGAAACTGGCAGAGGGTCTATATCAGGCTGCAGCTTGCTTTAAGACACTCTGCACACTGATGGGGAGCTAAAAGGACAGAGTCCTTTTTGAAAATTACTAAGGACAAATTAGGCCCAGGGTCCCTGGGTAGCCATGTTATAAAACATGAGAAAATTTTGTTTTCCAGCCCTTTGGCAGTATTTTCATGAACGGATGACAATAAAATAGAGGATAGAAGCTATTTTTGTATGTTGTTATTAGTCTAAACGATCACTGAGAAAGGTGCACATGTTACCAGTTAAGTGACTTACTGACTCGGGCAAGTAGTGGCCCCCCACACAAAATAAGGGATCTAACAGAATTAGAATTTTCCTGGTGCACAACCACTACACAGTGATAATTATAAGAAGTTTACACATGCTACCAAGTTAGCAGCGCTGTCTCGACACTCTTCACTTCTTCCTCAATTAATAAAAGCACCTGAAGACCATTAGTTTCTTGCTAGAAAATATATATATATATATCAGTACAATGAAGTATTGAAACTGACCCTGAGAATGTGCTAACATGGTTTAAAAGTCATTAAGAAGGAAAGCTGAGTTTCTACATTTCCAGGCTCAGTCACTGTGGCTACTGGGTTCACGGATGCCTGCCAAATCTTGCAAAATTATAGCACTCCTATCCATGTGGTTTCTAAAACTATAAGCTTCTATTGTGAATAAGCTTGATCTTCTGCTTTGGAAACCCATCAGCTGCCAGTCTGCTCTCATGGCACGCCGTTAGGAGAGAATCCACAAAGTGCCCAGGTGCACACACCGGGAATTGGCTTCCTCCCGCACATTCACTACAGTTAAGCACAAGTGAGAGAGGTGGGGGGAGGAGGCTTCCTCATCACAGGTCCACTAGGAATGGCAGTGTTCTGTTAGGGACACAAGGACACCATCCCCTACCTCGTTCATCTGCACAACGTCCCCCCAACATGAGAGAGGCCCCTGAAATTGCCTGCCAACCACCCTGAGGCTTGTGGCTCAGCCCAGGAACACTACAAGAGAGGAGACAGGAACAGAATAGGAAATAGTGAGCAGCTAAAGAGGAAGACGAGGATTTTCAGCCTTGGACCTGCGTGCACAACCAGGTCTATTTATGACCTCAGCCAATTACCCCTTCGTAGGGAGATGTGTTATCTTCTTAGTCATTTTGAAAAACCATTAAATGAGGATGGGGGTGTGGGGCGGGGGGAAGGACTGAGTTTTTCAGTGTGTGTCTGTGAGTCAGCAAAAGCCGGAAGCCTTACGAACCAGCTTCAAACAACAAGCTGGAAAGGAGGACAATAAGCTCCCACCCCCAGGCAGTGAGAAATTGCATTATCCTAAGAGATCACGGCCACCCATGTTCAGAGCAGATAAGTGAGAACCCTCTCTGCTTCTGGCCAATAGGAGACCTGCAGCCACAACAGCTCACAGAAGCCCTGGGTGGCCTCCATCCCAGCTGCTCCAAATGGTTGCAAGGCAGAAACACTGCAGCTGGGTGGTGCTCAGAAGTGTAGTGGGTGGGAGGAAAGGCAGGCAGAGGGGAGGGCAGCAAGCTGCATCCCCCACCAGGTTCTCAAATCCCCTCTCGGGGCTTAGGGAAATCAGGGGTCTGTCTTGAGGCTGATCCCTAAGGTGGCTGGTCAGAGCCAGGCCTCACCCCCATTCCACAACCAGAAACTGAAACTGCCTTAGAGACTCAGAAACTGTGGGGAAATCACCCCACCAGGCTGCTCTTTCTGCTCTAGGAGCAATGGTATAATTAATGCCACTTGCTGAAAGATGGGGGCATTCCAAACTCAGTCATAAGGAAGAAAGAAGCCTTGCCACACACCCTATGCGGCACCCACAGAGCCCCTTAAGACATTCTCTTTAAACAGGCCAATCTCATCTAGAAAGCATGTGTGCAGTAGCATTTTAAATTCAAAAAAAAAAAAAAATGTATTAACTCTCCTCTGAGTGAGAAAAAAGAAAACTCTTAACATTTGACGCCAAGTGTATGAAAGTCATAGTATGAGCCCACTTTGGGGATCCTGTCATTTGCCTCAAGAATTATCTAAATAGAAAACATTTGTTGCTGTGAGTACCTACTGTTACTTTCTTACATTTCCTATTGTCACTAGTTATGTTTTTATGTTTTCATGTCTGTGGCTAATGCCAATGAGGTATACTCAAATGGCAAGGAAGACAGTCCAAAAGTCTCAGACTCTTATATCTGCACATCTGCACACCATTCCCATACCAAACAACCCCTTCACAGAACCTGATTTTGTATGCAAATTCTTTTGAAGGAAAGTATATAATTTTTTATTATATCCACACACGAGTATAGGTGTGTAACAAATGAGAAGGTACACAAAAGACAGAAAAATTCACATGAAAATTGTAGCTCCATCTACTCTAGGAGGCTGCCAACATTTTAAGCAAAACCCAAATGGGCATAGGTGGTAAAAATTAAAATTAAGTCATCTGGCATCCAGATGAGAAAAATGGAGGTTAAAAGTCAGGGAGCCGTTTTGCACTTGGCCTCTGATTTGCTGCAGGGCCTACCTCAAGTTGTGCTATACCTCTGTTATAACATCTGCAAAATGGAGATAACACTTCACGCTGTCTACCTCAGAGAGCAGTTAGAAGATTAGATACCAAGAAAGAAAATCCTCAAAGCCCTTTGAGTTTCTCATAAATATAAGACATGCGATGTAATAAAATACCAGTACCCTCTACAGAAGTCCTAAGATGCTCAAGGCTATAGAAATAGGAAACAGACACAGGCAATACTCCACAGTAGACAGCCCATGGGGCATAACATTTAAAATCAGGGAGGCAGTGGGCAAATCTGACTCCAGCTTGCTTCCGGGGAAGAGGTGGGGAAAATAACTCCAGTTCAGGCCTATTCAGATAAAACAAAATATCCAGGGAAAGAAAAGAAAAGATAAAGCAAGTTTTGTTTCAACAGATTGCCAATATGTTGAAAGAAGCAACCCTGACAGATGGAACTCCAAATTCTTGCCTAAAGGTCCAGATCTACAAGATGACCATCCCTTGACTATAGTCTCAGGTTCAGTAAACTCTCCTATAAAGGTAAATTGGTTCCACTGAGGAGTAAGTGTAATGACCCCCTGATGTTGAATAAAAATTTAAGTGAGGAATACATTAAGTTAGAATGCTTTTAATCAATTTGCACTGGAGACAAAAGCCAACATGGACTGTACAAAGGCAAAGTGATCACAGAGGTCAGTTCTGAATGGAGCCATCATAAGGCCCTAGAGCAGCAGCCACCAGAAGCTGGAAAAGACAAGGATGCTCACCTGAAGAGAATGATTACTTCCGGATTCATAAGGAAATTGGGAGAAGGGCATTGAATATTATATACCCTAGGATAGTCTGAATTACAGAAAATTTGATATCTGAATTGATTAAATACTTGTTTCTTACATTACATTTATTTCTATATTATGTCAAGCACTTGCGCATCGTCTGTCACATTAAATTTTTAAAAAGATGAATACTATCGTATTCTGGCTCTCAGAGTCTAGCGAGTAGGAGGCACAGATGCAATCAAATAGAATACAATGTGGTAAGGGTTAGAGTGAAATATGAACACAGTGCTGAGGAAGAAGAGTGGAAGAAGTAATGAATTCCGCATGGAAGAGGAGGGTGGGAAGGGGATCAGGGGAGTTTCAGGGAATCTGAACAGAGCCATACCAAATGAATGATACATTACCAAGCACAGACAAAGAGGGAAAAGTGCATTCTGGCTAAATAGAAGGCAGCCGATACCTCACACAATGTCGAAGTATGTCCTAGTTAACTAAAGAGCCAGGAGACCATTCAGGAGGCTCTGACTGGCAAGGCCTCTGTGGGAGACAGAGAGGGAGCATCACAGGGTGACATTTCTGAAAAGGGACTTGATATTTTCTCTAACTCCATATAATGTTCCAGGTGCAGGGGAGGTGGATAAGGAGGCCAGAGAAGCCAAAGGGCCTGGCAAGCTTAACCATGGCTCAGGAATAGTCAGGAGCAGGGCTTCCAGGAGAAGGAAATGTCCCATGTTAGGTGTGTAAAACATGGGATAGTGGTCTGAGTAATGGCTTCTGAACATAACAGATCCTAATTCCTGGAAACTGTACATGATCCCTTCTCTGGCAATGACTTTGCAGATGCAGTTAAGTATCTTAAGGTGGGGAGATTATTCTGGATCATCCAGCTGAACCCTAAATGTACTCATAAGGACACTCCTATGAGGGAGGTAGGGGGAGAAGACAATGTGGCCACGGATGGAGATCCCAGAGGGAAGCCACCACAGGCCAAAGAAGCCACCAGAAGCTATTAAAGACAAGGAACAGATTCTCCCATAGCCTCTGTCAGGAGTGTGGCCCGTGAACACCTAAATTTCTATTGTATTAAGCCACTAAGTTTGCAGAAATTTGCTATGGTGACCATTAGAAACAATACACAGGGAGCAAAGAGTTACTCGCCAAGGGCTTTTGGGTATCACGATTACCAGTCTTGGTAAGAATGATTCAGATGAAGGCACCTCAGCTACAAAGAAATAGAAGTCCAAGCTGAAGCCACATAGGAAGAGTAGATTATTATATTAAGTAACTGAGCAAAAAAATAAGGAATGAGGCCCACGTAAAAGCTGCAACTGGGTCAATACAAAGTGGATGGAAGACCTGCAAACCATACCACCAAACAGTGACACACAAAGAACTGGGTCTGCATGGTACAGGAAACAATAAGAGATACAGCAACTTGGAGGTAATCATGGAGCCCCCAACTTCCTGGCCCCAGATAGTCACTTCGTTTTAAGTGCCCACTGGATATGGAAGAGAGGGATGGAGAACATTTACATGCACCCTGGTTCAGTTGAGATGCTCTCAGGAACTAGATCAGGACAAGAACCATCTAATCAAAGACTTCAGTGAATCCAGATATGGAACAATCAGGGAAATGAGATATGAAATGCTAAAAAGCCTACCATGTGCCCTTTAGTCAAGATGTAAAACTCAATGAGATCCATTTCAGGAGGGTAGGGGCAAGGTGTGATATCTCCAGTAACCAATACAACCCTGCAAGCAGGGGACTGAACGAGCCACAGCTGGAGATGATAGAGGCCAGATAAAATAACGGGAGGGAGGTGGCAGATTGGCAGATATTTAGAGGAGAAGGCAAGTAACTTGCACAGCAAATGAATGATTAGTGGAGCATGGGGGTAGCAGATAAATGATGACATTAATTTTTCATTACCAGACTGGCAGGAAAAGATTATAGTAGAACAGAGAGAATGAGTGTGCCTCTAGCTATACCGAGTCTAAAATATTAGTGGATTGGGATGCCTGGGTGGCTCAGCAGTTGAGCGTCTATCTTTGACTCACGGTGTGATCCCGGAGTCCCAGGATCGAGTCCCACGTCAGGCTCCCTGCATGGAGCCTGCTTCTCACTCTGCCTGTGTCTCTGCCCCTCTATGTGTGTCTCTCATGAATAAATAAATAAAATCTTTAAAAAAAGAATACTAGTGGGTCATGCCAGGGGTGACATCCAGAAGACAACAGATGCTGGCATCTGAAGCTCAGAATGTTAAAAACGTTTGCACGTTCACAAAAGTTGTCTGTAATGTGCTCTTTCACCTTCTTCCTCCTGATGCATTACTATGAAAGGAATCCAAAAAAGATCACGAAAATGTTAATATCCAAAATCAACATTTGTGAACTCTTCTCCTACCACCCACTCATAAGAGAAATCTCATGCTGGCAGCACTTAAAAGTAAAGAAGTGTTTCAAAGAAGAGTAGAAAATAATTCTTACCATTAGCCTTTTCCCTCTTCTGACAGTGTTCAGGACATTTGGTGGAATGGACAAAAGAGAACAACCATCCATGGACCAGAGTGGTGGAGAAGGATGTTCGATGATGATCCCGGGGATGACCACATGATGGAAAAGATGGCACATTTGATGAATTTGCAGAGGACATCCAGTTAGACACTCCTGGAAGAACAAATGCAAATCCTATGGGAAAAAAAAAAAAAACCAGTATATTCACTAATATGGACCACCTGGGAAAAGAAATGAGGGTGGAGGGAGGGCGGTGTGCTGGGGTGGGGGTGTGGGGGGGTGTGGCACAGAGGAGACACACACCGATTTATCTGCGAAAGTACAGGTATGCTTACCAGGTGCTTAAAGGATGCATTTGTGCCCTAGAGCTACAGAAGCTATGCTCTCCCCCACCAAAATGCTCAAGTGTACAGTGCTCTGCGGCAGAATGCTAGCCTGGTACCAGCTAAAAGGTAGAGGAAGGACCTTTGGACCACAGCAGTAATGAGGGGATGGTAAAACAGCACCTCTACCTTAGTGAGCTTTTGGACAAGAAAGACAAATATCCATAAGGAACAACTGCCACAACAAAAAGGACATCATAAAATATATGTAAATAAACAGACATGAGCAAATAGGCTTTTATTTGTTAAGACCTATTACAGAAACACATCTCATTGTCTCCAATTGAACTCTGAAGGTCAAGGGACGTTTAGGGAAAGTGCTATTCCAGAAAAAAAGGGACGTTAGCAGCAAAAGCCCAAAACATGCCCAACAATTAATCACATCACCTTACATTTGCATTGCATTTATATGAACACTGCTTCCTAACACCTCATCTGAACCCTAGCAGAGCTATGCGTATGGTGATGCCTCCAAGATTTGACCATGGATTCACTCTGCTTTTGTTTATTAGGTGCCTATTTTATCAATCATATGGAGGAGAAATATAAACCTAATAATTCCTGCCCCTAGGAAGTTAAAAGCCAGCAAGATGGAAAATATAAAATACAGAAGTATAAAAATAGAAAGCAAAATGTAAATATAAAAATGGACAGGTAACAGTGAAGTAGCCTTATAAGGCAAGAAATGACAAAGCAAAATGAAGGTTATGAATCTTTAAGCAAAGACAAGGTGGAAGTTGTGAGCTGAAGCTCAGGAGGAATGGATCAAAGACAAGGGAGCAGAAATGTGTGTGAAGGAGATTCCAAAGGACTGGAACAAAAGAAGGCAGGAATGAGGCTGACATGATTGGAGTTAGAACACTACACACAGAAAATCAATCCTTCCTGCAAGAGAGAAGATGGTAAGGGCCAATGATGGGCTTTACACAGAACCACTGGAAATTTTAGACCAGAAATGAAACACAAAATATGGGCTTTAATCAGAAAGTTCCACCACCAAGACAAGACCGCATACCTGTCTCATAGAGACTAATTAGGAGGGGGTCATGATCTAGGCATAAAGCCATGAGTTCCTGATCAAGGAAGAAGCAAAGAAAGAGTTGAAGGAAAGACAGCTGGGGAGAAAAAAAAATACTAATGGCAACCAAAAGGCTTCAGTAACCGTGTGGATGAAGAAAATAATGGGAAAGGGAAAAGATAAAAATTGTTTAGGATTACACTTCAGCTCCAAGAAGATTAAGGAGATGGCTAATAAGTCACTGGGAAGAAAGAAAATGGACACAAATTGAAAAGTGATTCTGCTATAGAGATGCCAAATTGGAGGTACAGATGGCAGAACTTGAATGAAATCTCTTCTGGGGGTCAGGGGTAAGAGCAAATGTGTGCACTGTCACTGCTGTGGCAGGAAGCTGAATAAGGGCTATAATCTTAGAGAAACCATTTACAGAAAGAATTCAGGGGCTATGAGATGGAAAGGTTTTGGAATTTCTCAAACACATCACAGCTTCTGATTTTAGTGGCAAACTATTAGGAAAAATCCCAAACCAAAGAACTTGGAAATACTTCAGAGATGAGGCTGGGTTTATACCATGAACATATTTCTCAAAATATTTCAAAGACAAACATCTAACAAGCAATAGTCATCCTAAAATACCAAGCTCAATTTTATGGTTAGTAATGACAGCCAACAGCATTCGATGGAATTTCACTAAGAAAATAAGTTATGGCTAACTAATCATTTGATTTTACTCACTAATGCCATGACCAAAAAAAAAAAAAAAAAATCAAAGCAATGTCACCAATAGGTATGTAGAGTCTCATATTCTTACTATCTGCCCCCCCCCCCATGACATGGACAATCATAATAATCTTGCACATATACATTTTTGGTTTAAGGCCGTAAACATTGTAAGCTCCAGGGTCAAAGGGCCAACGAACGTTTCTGAAACTAAGAAGGTAAATTGAATATGGGTTGTTTTCAACTTCTGGTAAGGAACACAAAGTTGGAGTCATTTCTACAACTGCGGTGACTGAGCGTTTCTGGCGTTGGTCGTTAATTGGAAGGGCAATGATACGGTTTCTGTGTACATATAAACACATGTAATAATCAAGTCCTATCTTCCTGTTAAAGAGATCATCATCATCATATTACAAACAAAAACATCACCCTGCTCTCCTGTCTCATTCCTTCCTCCGTCTGCAGTAAGACACCAAAAATAAAAGGAAAACCATTTTTTGAAATTAGAAACACAAACATGTCTAGTATTTGGTATTAATTTATTTAGTAATAATGACCAATTTATTTAATATTTATTATGTACCTGATACTATTCTAAGCCCTCATATTCTCACAAAACTCTATGCAGTAGCTACTGTTATCACCAACCCCATTTTACATAAGGAGAAACTAAGGCACAGAGAAAGTGAGGCAGTTGACCCAAAATTACATCCCTAGCATGTAGACTGCCAGGATTTGAATCTAAGCAGTAGGATTCCAGTGTCCTACACTCAATCTGCATGCTGTCTATCCTGTTTCTCAAATACATGCTCCAACACCACACCTTCTATTTAAAAAAAAAAAAAAAAAAGAGTAAACTATTGTTTAAAGACAGTAAACATTGTCTATGACCTAAGTGTTTTTTGATTATTTCAAAAATCTCCAAGAGTACCAGATACAAACAAACCAAAATAGCCACACACATACACTTTCTGAAGACAGTTTAAATAAAAAGGATTCCACATGGATGTAGAAAAATTTGACCATTTAGGGTGACAAAAGACAATGAAATGAGATATATTGAAAGACAAGTTGTAAGCATTCACTCCCAAAAAAAAGCAATTTCTCCTAAAAGACACACTTATCTACTTTTTAAAGTAGAGCTTGAGTAAATACTGTATTACTTTTAAGATAACTTCAGGATTTATTCTGCACTTCATAAATCTTCCTTAAATCTTCCTTCTATCATCCCTAATTGAAATCTAAATCTCAGTTTAAAAGAATTACACAAGATCGAGTACATGATCATGATCATACAGGTTGAAATATCAATTTTTAATGAAAGTTGTCATATTACAAACAAAAACATTACCCTGCTCTATCTCATTTCCTCCTCCATCTGCAGTAAGACACCAAAAATAAAAGGAAAACCATTTTTTGAAATTAGAAAAACAAAGATGTGTAAAGAATAGATTTTAACTGAAGGCCTTCACAAGTAACAATCCAATTAATTGCAATTTTAATTTGCCTCACATTTCTCTGGATCAAATGTTCTCAATTGACTAGTTTTATCTAAGGCATTTACTTTCAATGAAATAGTTTACTTCAAAACTAAAAGGAAAAAAATTCCTCCATAGTTATTGAGAGGCAGAGAAAAAAGCAACTAAGGATTTTATTGATGAAATGCGATTTTCCATGTGTTCTATTTCAAATATGGGCAGAGGAAGAAATGATTTTGGGATCCAATCTTGCATGATCCTGTGATAATCCAGAATTGATAACATAGCACACAAGTATTAGATCACGTGGTCCTACCAGGACGAATCCAAATGGAGTTTTAGAAGTGAAGTGCTAGAAATAGCATTAAAAGCTTTATCAAGAGTTACAGGAGAGGGACACCCCAGGTGGCTCAGCGGTTTAGCACCATCTTCAGCCCAGGGCGTGATCCTGGAGACCCAAGATGGAGTCCCATGTGGGGCTCCCTGCATGGCTGCATGGAGCCTGCTTCTCCCTCTGCCTGTGTCTCTGCCTCTCTCCGTCTCATGAATAAATAAACAAAATCTTAAAAAAAAAAAAAAAAAAAAGAGTTACAGGAGAGACTGGAAACCACCACAGCCCCATCATGTCTGTATTCATAGGTCCTAGTGAGCCCTTCCCTGAACACTATGGTTGGTTGGTATGCGGGATAAAAAGGGAAATGTGGGTGGCCGTGTTTCTCTCTTTCTGACCATACACGACCTAAGAGCTCCTGATATCCACTGTAATGCCAATGTAGTTGAAAAAATACAAACAAGGAGTCTTTTAAACTCATTGTCAACGAGAACAACAGAAGCCAGAAAATCAGTACTTTAAAAAGAAACTACATTTAAAATATACCTTGAAATCAGCTCCTACAAAGGACTCTGGGATTCCATGAAATCTTGGGACTTCTACGTACTTTAAAAATCTTAAGGACACTTGGGTAGCTCAGTTAAACATCTGGCTCTTGATTTCAGTTCCGGTCCTAATCTAACGGTCCTGAGATAGAGCCCTGTGTCAGGCTCCATATTCAGCAGGGAGTCTGCTTGAGATTCTCTCTCTCCTTCCCTTGTCCCTCCCGCTGCTCTCATGCCCTCTCTCCAAATAAATAATTTAAAAAATATATAAACTAAATAAAATAAAAATCTTAGCTGCTTAGATCTATGCCTACAAAAATTAAAAATAGCAGGTTGGCTTAACAGGTCATACTTTCTTATTATTCCCCACTTCAGAAGTGTTTCTTAATGCCTCACCCCAACATAGAACAATCTAAGACTATCTTTTCCAAACCACATAAAACAGAAACTAGCACACAGGATAGCTGCTCATGAGTTCTCTAGGAAAAGATTCTGTGCTTAAAGTGTGAGACACATAGTATGTTATGGTCTTTCCCTCCTGGGGATGCACTGTATACATGAGTAAACTCAAGACTCTGAGAAGTCCACATAAACTTTGTAAAGTGTTGTCTACACTTATATGATAGAATGCATTTCAACAAATACTTCATGGGGGATTAAGAACTGAGCTTTTGAAAAGCTGCTCTAGGTTCCTGACCTCAGCATTAAATTTAAGAATCCATCCCCCAAGTTATCCTTAATCATAACAACACACATTCACAGCTCTGATGAGCAAGGCATATCTAACATCTCAGATTCCCTTACAGAAGGCTCTCGTCCAGTCAAATTAATCTCTTCCCCATGTCCCCAACAGATAATTGCCCTACTGTTTTGTTCAGACCATTCTCAGTGGTAAAATTTCTGCCTTCAATCATTTTATTCAACTTAAACCCCACCCAAATCCCTCCTGTGTCTCTTCCAACTAATGTCATCTGTTCCTTTCCCTGAATAGGTTATTCAAATAAAATAGCACTTGCTCAGGGCTACCTAATACCTATATTTCATAATATAGATACTCATGTATATATTTGCTATACAGATATCTGGTCACCCAACCACCCAAGGATTGGCTGAGAATAGGCTCTAAAAGCTCTCAGTTTTTCCTTCATTGCCTAATATATAGTATTTTGCTTCAACAGGGTGGATATCCTATACATAAATGTTGATGGATTAGAAAACCCGTGCCAGCAGCCATTCAAATAGTATTGCAATACTACACAAGGTTTCGAGCATTAATTAACAGAATGACACCCGAATGACTCAAAACACTTAATTGTGCATATTTTTATCCTCCAGAAAATCTTTTGGCTTGGTTTAGATATTATCAACTTAGGTCTACAAATCAACATCTCAAAGGGATTCCTTAAGAATGACTTAATATACACAGACCACACTCAGACTTTGAAAACAGTGAGTAGCATTAGGATTTCCATGCCATCTGGGATCCTTAAGTCCATTCCTTACTCTCTAGTCTGCATATCAAAATCTGTAACTCCAGATATATTTATGTTGTATAAACACAAGACTTATTTGATTCCCTATCCGAGATATCCATGTGGCCCTCTCCCTTTCAGGGGACCTCAGGTGATAAGAGCCTAGCTAAACATATAGCAACAATAAGTTATACCCATCTCTATGGAAGAAATAAGTTCATTTGTAGCAGTATCCAATTTTAGCAAATCAAACAAGGAAACTCAGTGAAATGTGAGGTGCAGAGGATTCACAAAGAATGCTGGACTTCAAGGTAACTGGATAATACACCTGGAGGGAATATAATATGCATTTACCAGTCTGACATCTGAAAAACCACTCAGGAAAATGACTGGCCTAATAGTCAAATGTTACATTTTCTTAACCAGGTAAAAAGATCAATATACCATTATATATAGACCAGCTGAATCATTGCAAAAGCAGTTCATTATGTAATTCCAAAATTAGAATCACAGTTCTGCGGCTTACATTAAGGAGCATACAAACTTCCATAGGAAGTCATAGGAGGACTGATTAAAAGCCTGGAGCAAGTGATCCAGGTACAAATCTTGAGTCCATTTCTTACTATAATCTGACTGGGGGCAAATTTCTTCTGCTTTTCACTGAGTTTCCTCAACTAACAAATGGGGATAAAGCAACTTTCAGATATATAATACAGTATTATATATATTATATATATTATATATTATAATACATATATATATTATATACAGTATAGCTGTACTATACATCTATACATGTATGTATACATTAGATGTAATGTATGCTGTACAGTACATCCCTGTGACTTATTTTATGACTGAAAGTTTGTACCTTCTTACCCATTTTATCCATTTCATTTACCTACTACCCCTTACCTCTGGCATAATACCAATCTGTTCTCTGTGTCTAGGAGTCAAGTTTTTGAGTTATTTTGGGTTTTTTTGGTATTTTTAAGATTCCACATATTAGGGGCTCCTGAGTGGCTCAGGCGGTTAAGCACCTGCCTTCAGCTCAGGTCATGATTGCAAGGTCCTGGAATTGAGCCCCCATTGGGCTCTCTGCTTCGCAGAGTCTGCTTCTCCCTCTCCCATGGCCCCTCCCTCCCCAGCTTGTGCTCTCACTTGTTCTAAAATAAAATCTATTTAAAAAAAAAAAATTCTTTTGATTCGATTTGATTATTTTCGTTTCGATGTGATTATTTTCGATTCGATTCGAATGATCTACCCCATTATGTTGTTATTAAGTTTCAATTTGGTGATGCCAGGACACCCTTACGACATTGAGTCACACTATGCAATATATATTAACGCTATTACATCCCTATGATCTAAGTAAAAAATTTAACTTAAAGGCTAGTACTGCAATTACTAAGTTAGGGCACATATAAACCTCCATCATGCTGCCCTTAATGTTAGACATGTTATGTGGATTACTTACTGCAGATGCAACAGAAAGGACTTGCTATGGATATTTATTAGTAATCAATATTAGCAATCCCTAAGTCCTACATATACCTGCAGGGAAGGTAAAATTAGAACATTAGGCAAACATCATCACTGGGAAATCCACTAGGCAATTTAAATTACAATTCTGCTTTGGCCTTTGTGTGAAAGCTGTATGTTTGCACAGCACTATCATTAATTGATACACATCTACCATGTTTGTATCTTCACATGGGTTTAATATCATGTAGAAAACTTTGAACATGAACGATACTAACATTTTTCTCTTTCCTTGATGAAAGGAAAACTTACCAAAAAATTTGTTTTAGTGGTTCTTTCATTTAACACATTAATGGATGCTTTATGTGAAAAATGTACACATTTTCATCTTATTACACTAAAAAACTTAATACATCCACAAGTTCTTCCATTATGAATAAATGTAAATTATTTTAACAAAGTCTTAAAAGGTATCATTTGAGGAGAGAGCTCAAATTCAAACCTACTTGATAACATTTCTGGTTATTCATTATTTATTCTATCTTTCCTCATCTCTATTTCCTGGATTTTCTTTTTAAAAATTTTAAATAATCTCTATACCCAATGTGAGGATTAAATTTATAACCCTGAGATCAAGAGTCAAATCCTCTACTGATTGAGCCAGCCGGGGGCCATCGATATTTTTTAAGTCAACTCTAGGCCCAGCATGAAGCTTGAACTCACAATCCCAAGATCAAGAATCTCATGCTCTACCAACTAAGGAAGCCAAGTGCCCCCACACACACCTCTATGACTTAATCCTTTCCTATCACTCACTATACCTCAAGATCATATTCTTTCTTTTTTTTTTTTTTTATTTATTTATGATAGTCACAGAGAGAGAGAGAGGCAGAGACGCAGGCAGAGGGAGAAGCAGGCTCCATGCACCGGGAGCCCGACATGGGATTCGATCCCGGGTCTCCAGGATCGCGCCCTGGGCCAAAGGCAGGCGCCAAACCGCTGCGCCACCCAAGGATCCCGATCATATTCTTTCTTATCTTTAAATCTCATACTTCCTTTGTATATAAGCTTTCAGTATTGTGATTCACTTTCTAGAAGTTTCATTTCTCCCCTTTTCCTTTGAAAAGAATTGCTTCTTGGTATTTAATGCTTATACAAAGTGAAATGACAACGTAAGCAGCTACTAAAAATCCAGCTTCAAATCAGCTTGTTCAAGCCAATGCTGATTCTGTAAGGATAGGCTCTCCCCTTCATAGAAGATGGTAAGACTTGATTTCCACTTACTATATTCTCCACACCACAGGGCTAAGGAACAAAACGGACTTAAATGATAAAAATGCAAACTGAAAATAATTTTGAATTATAGCATACATTGAAAATTTTCTCATTATACATATAACATATGAAGCATAAGTTCTCATTATATTTATAATGACATATGCAATGAGATGTGTTTATTCATATATAGAACCTAAAGCAATTATCTATCTCCTATAATGAAATCTAGTGGTAACTATTATTTAAGAAAATGAAATTCTGAAATTTTATTTTGGTCTGATTAGCACATTCTTAGTATTATAAAACTACCTGAGTTTTGCAAGATGCTTGTGTGCCTTGTATATAAACATGCAAAAAGGCCCAGAAATCCCATACTATCTGCTGTCCTGGTTATTTCTATGTAGTAATACTGCTTAGAGATAATCAACAACATGCTAGCTTTCCAAACAATGTTTGTTTTTAAAAGATCTTGGTATTTTTATTTAGAATTAGGATTATAGTTCTCTTAAAAGTGAGCATAAGGTCATCTAGCTGAAGTTCCTCCCTAAAATATATATTAACCATAGGGGCCCCTGAGGACATGAATCCCTATCCAGAATTTGATATAAAGCTGATTTCATCTTTGAAAAAAAAGTGGGATTAGTTAATGAAGAACTAAAAAGGACACAGAAATTGTTTTATCTAGCAGTATAAACACAGGAATTCAGCCTTAGCAATGAGGATCCACCAAAGAGGTGAGGAACAGGAGTCAGCTCTCTCTAGCCCCTCTGCCTTTTGGTCTAAAGGCTACTGGCTCCATTTGCTCACTATGCAAGCAGACAACCCCATATATGGCCTGTGGACCTGCTGGTAGCTAAATGGAATGGGTCTGACACCACTTCACCTTTCTTTACAGAGGTCACTGACCTCAATTTTCATAATGAATCGCTTTAGAAATGCATTTGTTTCTAAATACTCCAGAAGAGGTCAGATTGGTCTGAGATAGCACTTCCTTACTTAAAACTCACCCAGAGTGCCAGCTGTAGGTCAAATTGTGTGTGTCCCCTGTATTCCTCCAGGACACCTGCAAAATGACTTACCAAATCCTCTTCATCCCCCAACTATCTAATCTAGCATAACCCTGTCCTTCCCCCATCCCCAAGGATCCCTCACTACAGAGGCTTACTCGGCCCAGCCTTCTCTGCTCTACATCTGACCAGCATTCCTTAAACACTGAGTAATACACAAAAGTTCACTCATACTCCCAGTTTTGACACAAGTTATTTTATTAAATTTTCAAAATATGTATCCAAACGTCACCAGGAATAAAGCCCTTAAGCTTGTACACGACTCTAAAGCCAAAATAAATTTATAAGACAAATTCCAGAAAAGCTATGAAACCAACACAGTGTAATAGTATTAATTGAATTAGATAGAGGAGGCTGAGCTCACAGCCCAACTACAGTAGCAGGGAAGCAACAGCCAAGATGCTCCCAAGCCGAGAGGGCTTGCTCTACTCTGGCTAGCAGAGTGGTTCAATTCTCCCGCCACTTTTCCAATTAACCTATATCGGAAACGGATGTCACCTAGCCTAAACTTGGTGGAAACTCATCATTTATAAATCAATGGTTAGCCCAAACAATGACAATGACTGAAGAGCAGGCACAAATGTAAACACAGGTGCATAAGTTCCCTGGGACGATCTTGTTACAACATTACCATCCAAGTGATTCAGCACCTATTTATGCCAGTTTATTATTGTTACCAAAATGAAAACACAAAGTTGTAGTGCCCTGGAAGAGAAGGAAGTCCCCCAGAGTATGTGCGCTGGACAGAAGTCTACACAGCCCACATAAGGGACGAGGTTCCCCAGATACTCTCCTCCTTCCTGACCCCCAGTTCAGCTACCATATGGCAAAACAATAGGATGAGTGGATCCCTCCCAAGGAGCCAAGTCTTACTTTCCAAGAATATTCAACATATAAAAATAAATTCTTGGAAGAGACTACTACGTCTTTAATCCATAGAGTATATTTTAAATTCTAGAATCCCAGCATGATGGGCAGAAAGAGAAGGAGGGGAGGAGGGGGAAAGAAAGCGGGGGAGGGCTGGGTCGCTCAGTCAGTTGAGTGTCTGCCTTCAGCTCAGGTCAAGATCCTGGGGGTCCTGGGATGAGCCTAGTTATCAGACTCCATGATCAGCAGAGAGTCTGCCTCCCTCTCTCCCCTATCCCCTGCATGTGATCTCTCTCTTTCTCATATTCTCTCTCTCTCTCAAATAAATAAAAAGTCTTTAAAAAAATAAAATAAAAGAGAGAGTGGGCAGGAGGAAGCACAGGAAGGAGGGGAGCTGGAAGGATTTCTTTTGGGGGACAGTTTTTAGGAAAAACTTATTGAATTCCCATCGTTCCCTAGTGCACACACATTCCACACACTTCTTTTCATCCCTCAACCAATAGCCTTTTGACCCTTAATATCATTCCCACAGCAAATGCCAACCTGTGTGTGCCTGATGATGAGAACCCACATAGAGGCGCACACACAGCGCAGCCTGTGCCCCACCTCAGGTCTACGAGCTTAGGTCTAAGTAGTTCAAAAGCATCAGCTCCTTCCTCCCCCTCCCCTTTTCCTTTCTCTAGAAAAGTACACATGGGTCCCAAAGGAAGTAGTAGCCCTAAAACAAGAAATGTGTCTATCATCTGCTGTAGCTGCGCAATCCCAAAGGCAGGACGCGTTCAGGCCAGGCGGGAGGTAGAGCAGTGCATCCGTCCCCAGGAGGACTTGCACAGTCTCAGCAGTCTCACCCCAGCACGTCTTCACCTCAGCAGAAACAACTACATTCTCAATCAGTTTAACTCACCTCCCTTTTTCCCAGAGATCTACCACATGAGATTTGTTGTGAAGCCAGTGTCTTTCAAGAAAACCAAACTGCAACGAGATGATCATCATTGATCACAGGGCCAGGCATTAGTGCAAACTCAGATCGTGCCAGTCATGTGCCACACAGGGGCCCTACCTCTGTTTCCACCTTTGTTCTCACAACACTGTGGTATGTGGGATTACTACAAGGGATAGTGCTGTCGCTGTTTCAGTATCCACACACACTGTTCCTCTAAGCTGAAACATTTAAAACTATTGTCCCCAAAATGTCATTAGTGTGCTCTGGCACAGAAGGTCATCTATAATTGACATGTGGTTGGCACCTGGGTGGCTCAGTGGTTGAGCGTCTGCCTTCGGGGCTCAGGGTGTGATCCCAGGGTCCTGGGATAGGGTCCCACATAGGGCTCCCTGCAGGGAGCCTGCTTCTCCTCTACCTGTCTCTCTGCCTCTCTGTGTCTCCCATGAATAAATAAATCAAAACTTAAAATAAATAAAGACTCTCATCTCCAATCAAGCTTACATTTTGAGGAACTGGAGGTTGAGACACTGACAGATGAATTTGGCAGGGGGGGCAGGGGGTGGGGTGGGGGGGACACACAACCCCATAACTGACACCCCTATTCCAATTCCACATCATTTCAAGAAACAGGACACTGGAAGCTCTTGTGTGAGTCCCTCCCAGGTCACAGCCCTTATCCGGCAGGGGTAGCCCCTCCAATGGCTTTTGCTTTCCAACATTTGACAATTTTACCAACTTTATTTGATGTTTCTAAATCTATACTTTTTTTTTTTTTAACAGAACCATTTAAAGCAATAAATTAGCCTCTGAGTAGTGCTATAGCTGCATCCCTCAGTCTTTGATACCCGAGGCATGCATTATTGACACTTCCAAATACACCCTTTGACTTGTGGGTTTTTTAGAAGTGAACTGTTCAATTTCCAAATGTGGGGGAATTTTCTAGATGCCTTTCTGTTACTAACATCTGCCTTAATTTTGCTATTGTCAGAGAACATACTTGGTATAATTTCAATCCCTGTTACAGTAGAGAAGCCTGTTTGATGGCTCAGCACATCATCTTCACATTTAGAATGTTAATAGTAGCATATTTTGACAGAGCTTCATTCACTGTGACCACATGAATTAAAAATATCAGTCACTTATAGGAATGCATAAGTAAACAGAAGCAAGCCAACAACAAAATTTATTTAATGAGGTGAGAGTTCGGTTGCTACTTGGGGAAAATGGACAAAGTATTTATTTTTAGTTGCCAAAATATTTTTTTTACCCAAATCACTAACAGACTGAAAGTAGTATAATCCTATCTTAGAATTATACAAAATTTTAAAACTTTTTATACAATTTCTAAACTGATTCTTCATACAATTTCTAAACCAAATACTAATCACTCTGCTTCTAAGAGACACATTCTAGGTGATATCAATAGATCAGTAACAACCTTAGAACTTACCCTGGGTCAAAATGAACTGGACTAGGACTTGAGACTTTTTTTTTTCTTAAGAAATATCCGGAAAATTATTGTCCAATATCAACATTCATATATCAAAGTTATATAAAATAAAACTGTAAACCTTTTCTTCAAAGATTTCCAGATAGAAGGGAAACAAAGCTACAAAACCACTTGATTTCAAAAAAAGGATGTTAACTTTAAAATACTGCAAAATTGGGATGCCTGGGTGGCTCGGTGGTTGAGCACCTGCCTTTGGCTCAGGGCGTGATCCTGGAGATCCAAGATCGAGTCCCACATCAGGCTCCCTGAATAAAGCTTGCTTCTCCCTCTGCTTCTGCCTCTGCCTTTGCCTCTGTCTCTGCCTCTCTCTCTCTCTTTTTCCCTCTCTCTCATGAATAAAAAAAATTTTTTTCTCATTATTAAAAAAAATTTTTTTTCTCATTATTAAAAAAAAATACTGCAAAATTTCTAAAAATGAAAAACACCTAATGCTTATGGCCTTTCTTTAATAAAGACTACTTAGTAAAGTATTGTTCCCCCAAAGCTATTTAAACAGCACAATTCAGAAGTAAACCTTATTTATGTGAGTTCCCAGTCACGGATTTGACCCACATAATTTAAGTTATATAAATCAAAACAGCGAGGCAACATTCTGGAAGGCAGGGTCTTCCATTATACAGTCTTTCAGCTTGAAGATAAACATGAACTAAAAGTAGCATAAATGTTTCCTGGATGCTTTTTGTCACACAGCTAAGTAGAGAGGCTTTCTAATGTCCAATTTTTAAATTGCTCCAAAAATGAATTTCCGTAAATACTATGGAAATAGCATGATTAGGGCCAAAGTAGAGCATGCTAACTGCTCACATGTTTGCAATCACCTTTTAAAATAAGACTCCACAGACGCACCTTCTGGGGTCGCTGCATTCCAGCCTGCAATTAGTAATATTGTGTGCACAGAGCTGGTGGCTGGACTATGCTCATACTAGTTCAAACATTCCTCTGCTGAGCCTGTGTTAATGAAAATTCTCCTTTCCAAAGATTCTTTTGGACCATTCTTACAGAAATCTTGTAGCAGAGCCAGCAAACGGCCTCATGCAGATCTGCAACTGTACATTTTTCAGGCATTACACGAGATTTTCTTATACAGTTCCCTATTAAAATGGTTTAAATTCCAAACCAAGCCTTGGGAAACAGAGCAGACACTATCTTGAGCCCTTCTACAGCATCTGGCAATGGGGCGAGAGAACTGAAATGAACAAACAAAAGTAGTTTTCAGCTCTTAAGTTGGAGAAGCAAATTAATCCTTACTATGGGAACAAGGAATAAAGCCTTTTGTTATCATTGATCGTGAAATGTTCTTATGACAATTTTGATTTTACCAAATTAGGTTTTGGCCTTAGCCTGCAGGTATTTCCCTACTGCATTCTGGATTAATCCTCCTTTATAGCTGACTCCTGTCAAAATGACAAAGGAGAATTGATTTCTTTCGGTGAGGTATCCTTATCAATGGAAACTTGTATGCATTGATTGATGGGGTGTTAGAGGAAAGGACCATTAATTGATTTGTAATAAATAAAGCACAATCTCCACTTATGACTAGCAATTGATAAAGGCAGCTTTTTCTTCATTGGTAAATTTCTTTATACTAAAACGTATGAAAGCAGTCCAACTCAACCATTACTCAACTTATTAATGTAACAGCTTTATTCACACAATTCCCACTGACACAGCCCAAAAGAAAGGTCGCTCAGCATGGTCATCATATTAAATACGTAAAAAATTTTAAAGTCAATTGGAAACTGTCATTTAAAGTTACAACGTGGTGTAATGGAAAACCCTGTGGCTCTGCAATCAGATGATCTAAATTCGAATTCCAGCTTGGCATTTATTAAGTATTTTAGTAAAGTTGTCTGGGTCCTGGTTTTCTCCTTCCCAAACTTTGCAAACCTCCATACATTGCAGAATAATTGTAATAAATGAGCAAACCATATAAAATGTATGATACACAGCAAAAAGTGCTAAATAGCCAGTTTTACTAGTATTATTGTTTAGAGCAAAATGTTAAGAGTAACCAATTTTCTCATTTCTGCATATCCACATTAACAAAGCAAGGTAGAAATTCCACTGATTGGGCTTTCTCTAGAGCTCTTTTTTAACTTAGGGGGGAAAATACTTTTTTTTTCAAAAATAAAATTGTTATTACAATATTCTTAATACAATGGCTTTCATGTTGTTGATTTTGCTTTCACAAAGGAAGTGAAAGTGACTCTAGATTTTTAAAATGCATTTATAATATTTAGGAAGATCTTCCAAAGGTCTTCTAATTACATGGATGTTAACTATTCTGAATTTATAATAATAAACACATCTCACTGCTCCTGAGGAGGTAGGACATTGGCAAAAACAAGATGAGGCACCAAAAGGCCATGTGTATGCAATGTGGACTCAAACAGAAGTTAATTGCTCTTAAATTTCCCTTCTTATAAATACTGATGGAGAAACAAAATTGATGCCAGAAGACTGAAGATGAGGAAAATGAATGTTCCCCCTGTCAAAAAGACAGAGAAGAAAAGAGAGAGATCTCAGTAATACACTGTATTGTATACAGTATGATAGACTATATCCCCTATGCTGTATTTTTCCTCCCTGTGACTTCTTTTAAAATTGGAAGTTTGTTCCTCTGCATCCCCTTCACCATGTCACCCATCCTCCCATCTCTCTCCCCTTGGCAACTACCAGTTTATTATCTATATTTAGGTGTCTATCTTTGTTGTTATTTTGTTAGCATCAACATAGAAGTGAAATCATATCATATTTATCTTTCTCTGTCTAGCTTAATACACTTAGCATAATACCCTCGAGGTCCTCCACATCACAAATACAAGATTTCAATCTTTTCATGGTTGAGTAATATTCTGCTGTATCTATACCAAATTTCCTTTCATTAGTTTTTATTTAAGAGGCTCAACGTGAGGCTTGAACTCATGACTGTGAGATCAAGAGTACATGCTCTACGGACCGAGCCAGCCAGGCACCCTCACATTTTCATCTACCAATGGACGTGTAGGTTGCTTCCATACTTTAGCTATTGTAAATAACACCACAACTGACATAGGCTTTACCATTTTTAATCACCTAGATGAAGCCAAAGAAGGAATATTTATGTTTTAAGACAGCTAAATAAAAACTATTTTTGGTATTGTGCATTATTTTCCCCCAAAATACCTTGATAGACACAATGGCTCTTGTACAACTATTCAGTAAGTTAAAGCACTTAGTTTTCCATTTTACAAATGAGGAAACAGAGACATTGTAGAAAATTACTATTTTCAAATAATAAAGCTAGAGTCAGGATTTAACCTCAAGTCTTTTGACCTCACATTTTGACCAAAACCTGAGATAGGCAACAACCACAGATGCAGGATCCTAACAGGTCTTGACAAGCAACAGTGAAAGGAAACATCGGAGAAATGCCATAAAATAGAGTCCCAGTGTGCTCTTATGGGTAACACTTTGTCACATGGGCATTTTTAAACGTTTAACTCAATGAGACTTCTGAATTGGTAAATTTGCTAATCCAGCCAAGCTGATTATCTACAGTAAAAATGATCTTGGCCCCCCTTCTCTCTGCTGGTCACAAACTACCCAGACAATAGCATTCAACATTCTGGGTAGATTATAAAAGGGATAGAGGATAACTAGAAAACAGTTATCATGATGGTACAGAACAGGAAATGAGATCATATGAAGAATACTTGAAGGAATTATAGGGTGTTAAACTAGAGAAAGCACAACTATTGAAAGGAAGAAAAGACCAATGGCTGTCTTCAAAATATACGTCAAATGTTATTTTATGTGTCACAGGAGAGAATGAATTACACAATTCAATAATATATTAGAGTTTGAGCAGAGGGAAGTGAGACCCATCACTATGGGTGATATAAAAGAAGAAATTAAAGGAATTCAGTCTTAAGCAATCAGAGCAGCTGTGTTGGTTTTCCAATGTGGAAATGCTACAGGCAATCAAGGAGTGCTGGATATGAAGTACGAGTAGGAGCAAACAAGGAAAAGCTGGTACCCATCCCTCTCACCAACTCCAATATAAAAGACAAGGTGGACCTGCAGGAAAAGGTGGCACCTTCAGCTCAGAGCTGCATACTTTGTCCTAGGACCCAGAGAAACCAATGGAGGAAAGGATGCAGGAAGTGGAGCAGGGGAGACCCAAATGCATCCCCACACCAGCACTGAAGGCCAGAGACGAACAACAATGTAAGTGAGCTTCAGTGTCTGGCTTCCAACAGACCTTCAGAGCATGAAAACTGGATGTTCCTTCATTTTACCTCCAAAACCTTGTACAAACTTCTCTCATGCCCAACCCTAACCAAGAACCACATAAGGGGGTTGCACCACTGTGCAAAAGAGGGATTCTGGGAATTACGGTTTCAGCATAGCAAACTGGGTGCAGTACAAAGTCAACAAAAACGGACACTTAGATTTCTGACCAGCACAGACACATGAAGCACCCAAAGACTCTAGAAAGTAGTGGACTCTCTAAAGAATTATCACTAGAAAAAGTGATTCATCCATCAGATGTGATTATTTAAGATCCTTTCCTACCCATGGGGTACCATTATTCTACTGCAAGGCATAGGTTGGTTTAAAAAACATATTTTGAGAGTAAATGCTCATAGTGTAGGCATGTAGTGTCTATACCATTATACAAAACAATCATGGATGGGGCGCCTGGGTGGCTCAGTTGGTAAAACATTCCTTTCTTGGTTTCGGCTCAGGTCATGATGTCAGGGTCATGGGGTCATCCCCATGTCAGGCTCCACACTCAGCACGGAGACTACTGAAGACCCCCTGTCCCTCTCCACCACCCCACCTGCTCACTCTCTCTCATGCTAATAAATAAATACATCTTTTTAAAAAAATCATGGAAACAAATTCAGAGTTCTAAGTTTTAGAGATCAATAGTGATTTATAAACTTAAAAAATATTTACAATATCCATAAATGAATATAATTTTTTTCAATCAAGTGTTATACATTCTAGACTCCCAACAGCATGGGTAGCACATATGAAAAGTATATTATTGCTTAGAACATAGAAAACCCAATGACATCCCTAATACAAGGAGGCAGGAACGGTAACATCTTGCCAAGCTTTCAATTCACCGGGGCTGGGGCAAAAGCCCTCTCCTTCCTCAACACTCCTTCCAACGGAACTCCATCAGGGGGCATCATTTCTCCTGTTCCTGCCCTACATCTAAGAGTCTGATACAACAAGAGGAGGAATCACAGAGGCAGCTTGCATCAAGAACGTGTAAGTCCTGCTAAGGAGCTTGTTCCTCATTCTAGTCCTGACCAAGTGCCAGTCAAGCTCAGACTTGCAAGATCAAAAGTTAGAGACACTCATCAAGTCAACCAAATGGAAGGTTATTGCAGCCTACCATCACGACAAACACCATGAGAAATTCTCCAAATAACGAAGGAAAGACCTGTAGGAGAACATATGTTTAATTGCCTACACCAGTAACTTTTGAACTTGTAAAAGTGTACATGCCCTTTGGCATCAAACTTGTTTCAACCTTCATATCACTGTTTCTCCTACCCAACTAATTCACAGCCACTGAGGTTTTTGCCCTGCGAGATCTTAAGCTTCAGAACTTTTATAAACCACTTTACATGCCAGATGGCGTTTTGCTTTTATTCATCTTAAAATGTGTCCCATCTTCTATTTCTGACTTGTCCCAGTAGTTTTCTTTGTCCCAACTTCCGCTTCCGGTGATCAACCACTAAAGGCAAAACTCACTAGGTAAACAGCCTTGGTGGGAGTTAGGGTGGGGGGGGTTACTTAAACACCACCAAAGTCTAGTAGTCGAGGTTTGTGGTAGTTTCCCACAAGATTTAGTCTAACAGCTTACACTGGAACAGTTCAAATACCTCCTGCTAGTGGCATTGCACCAGCTCATGCCATATGTACAGGAGCCACCCGCCAATGCATTCGATGCCAGCAAGAATCCGTAGATTAATGAAATTCTCCACCAGTGCTGCAGACATGCCTGCAGCTTTATTTCTCTTAACATGATATTAATGCATTTCAGGCTCCAAGTTTATGGCCTCTGATTTTTTTTTTTTTTTTTGATGGCTAAGTTACGCCTACCAAGACAACCTAACATCCAGACAGCAACCCCAAGGGCAATGTGAGGAGGATTTTCTGATTATGTCATCAAACAGGAAACCTCACAGAGACTCTAGGATTAATGTATTTTCCACTGGAGCTGAAAGCAGGCAGAAAGTAGTCACTAGAAGGGAGAGAGGGAGGGGAAAATGTTGGTAGGGGTGGAGGTGGTGTCTTGAATATGACATTTAAAGAAGTAACTCACATTTATTCACATCTTAAGCCTCCAAGCAAATAAAGATTTTAAGACTTCAGTTGAATGTGGTAATAAGCAAATTATGTAAGCACTGGATGTGAATGTACCCCACAAAGAGTTTCTCTAGACCATGGCACCATTCTTGCTCCAGATGGCATGGAAAATAATTTATAAATGACAAAAGTTCAATGGGTGTATGGCAGCTGTTCAGTTGCAGCTCTCCGGCCACCCACTTCAGTAGAACGGAGAGCTTTCAATCAACTCTTGTCTCTCGGAGGGCCTTCAAACAGCATCAGAACATGTGGACAATATGTTCTCAGAAAGGAGCTGGCCAAATATGAAAGATCAGAAAATCAAGTTAAGTAGAAATGGAAAATACAAATACATAACATTTTCTCCAAAACCCAGAATACCAAGTAGGGAATAAGAACACAGAACTTTTGAATTTTCACAAGCAAACTTGGCACCATCTCCTTTTTCTTCCCCTCTCCCCCAGAGGTACTCACAGGCTTTCCTCACACAGAACGAAGTGGATGAAGGATTTAAACAGTACTTAAAAAAACAAAACAAAAACAGCCAATATTCTGCTCACCTCTCTCCCTTCATTCATTCCTATCACCCCTGACATTAAAAAAAAAGCCTGCCAGCTTATCATGGCCAACTGCTACTTTGCAGCCTAGTAGCACCCACATTATATTTGTGTTCCGAGCCTCCAAGCAACACAAACAAATCTTAAAGGTCCACCATAGAAGCACCTGGGTGGCTCAGTGGCTGAGCATCTGCCTTCAGCCCAGGTCATGATCCCAGGGTCCTGGGATTGAGTCTCACAACGGGCTCCCGCAGGAAGTCTGCTTCTCCCTCTGCCTATGTGTCTGCCTCTTTCTGTGTCTCTCATGAATAAATAAAATCTAAAAAGAAAAAAAAGTTCACCATATTGCAAAATAAAATGAACAGGAAGGGCAGCTTTTGCTCAGTTGCTATTCAAGCCTAGGTAAGTCATTCACAAAGAGAAAGGTGAATGCAGAGGATAATGTTCACTAAATTCTTGGAGTACACCAAACTGATTTATAAAACCACTTGCAACCTGAACAATTGGATGCTTCCGAAACATCTGATTTCAAGCATGACAACCAGAACAGGTGAGGTTATAAATTAAGCAGAGAAAACTTTTAGGATAGTAAATATTGTGACGCCATCTGCTAAACAGAATCTTTAGAATATAGTCTTGACTGACCACAAAAGCTAAGTGCTAATCTGACCAAGTTGGGGCTGGATAGAGTGCGCAAATGATGATAAACAGCTGGCACCCTTCTTTGTAAGCTCCCAAACTCAGAAAACTAAGATGGTGTGACTGGAAGGCACCAACCTACCCCTCCATTCCAATGTCAGTCCTCTCCATAGTTAGATCTCTTAAAGGAGGGGACCATCCAGGGCCACCAAGATAAATAATGTTCCTGCACCCTGGCAATATCATGGGGTTAGGATGTTAAGAAAAAGAAAAGAAAAAGAAACCAGAACAGCATCATAACAAAGCACCAAGTATTACATTAAGCTTACAACAATTTTAAGTGAAGATACTTGAAGTCACAAAAGATTTTAAAGGATCACCAGTTCTAGTTAAAACCAGAATTGTTCTCCATGTTCGTAATCAATCTCCTTTAAACCATTGGAGGTATGCTTATCTAGTCTTTTTTTTTTTTTTGATGGTCATTGAGCTAATTTTGCACTTTGTCGATTATCTTTCATACATTCACCTACTCAATGAGAAAGAAGAATTAGCAAAATTCATAAGATATTGTGTGCTTGGAGGGAGTGAGATCAAGAGAAACGTTAAACCAATCATCTTCTGTATCTTTTTTTAAACACATATTTTCTATACTTCCCGTTTGCTAGAGATGAAAAATCAGAAGTACACAGTAGAGTTTTCTTCAAGCTGTAGAGGCATTTGGAGAGCTGAGCAATAGATGTAGAGATCTGGTAAGTGTTAAAATTATTCTGAAGATCCTAAAAGGATTAAATTTCATAGCAAAGAAATTTTATTCACTGTGCAAAATATCTCTAGTTAAACAAATTATTCAAAATCTAGGACTGAATACATTCAATAAAGCTGTCAAAGAACAAGGATCTGTTGTCTCTTTTCTTTGCCTCAAGGAACTTGGACAGACAGCCACCAGACAGTCTGCTGAACTCCCTGCAGCCCTCAAGGGTGAATTTCTGTAGGACGATCTGTAGACTACAAAATGAACTTAAAGCAGTTGTGTAATTTAAGACTCCCTGTGTTAGGATTTTATATCAAAGTAGTTTGAGTCTACAGCTGCTCCTTACCAGTTTATTCAGCAAAGATACAACCGATCAAAACCAGCAGTGCAATGTATTTAATAAAATCATAGTTATTCAGAATAACAGATTTTGAAACAAGGTTAAGTTACAGCAGCCAGCGCTATTACATATGCTAGAGCAAATAACATAATACATAGCTGCTTATGTGGAATTAGAAATATTGGCCAGAACTTCCTAAGCCCGCTCCTCATACCATAACCTCTTCTGGCTGTAAGATCTGGCTACCTTTTATGGCAATTACCCAATTTATAATGTTTTAATCCAAATAAACTAATTATTAAAAGCAGTTCATCACTACCCAACTTCAAGACGTAGCATAGAGCTACAGTAATCAAGACAGTGTGCTATTGGCAAAAGAATAGACAAACAGATCAATGGAACAGAATAGAGAGCCCAGAAATAGACCCACA
The DNA here is from genome assembly GCF_018345385.1 of Vulpes lagopus. Lineage (NCBI taxonomy): Eukaryota > Metazoa > Chordata > Mammalia > Carnivora > Canidae > Vulpes > Vulpes lagopus. Next base: position 5,694,588 of record NC_054833.1, read on the forward strand.
TAAATACAGACAACTGGTCTTTAACAAAGGAGCAAAGGCAACACAAGGCACAAAAGGGTAGTCTTTTCAACAAATAGTGCTGGAACAACCAGATATTCACAAGCAAAATAAAATAAAATAAATCTAGACAGACCTTACATCACTCATAGAAATTAACTCAAAATGGATTACAGATCTAAATTTACAATGCAAAACTATATAACTCCTAGTAGATAACCCAGTAAAAAAATATGTACATGATTTTGGGCATGACTGTGACTTTTTAGATAACACCAAAAATGTAATCCATGAAACAATTGATGAGCTGGGATTGATTAAAATTTAAAAACTTTTGCTCTGTGAAAGAAAAGGTCACAATAATGAGAAAACAACTCACAGACTGGGAGAAAATATCTACAAAAGACACATCTTACAAAGGACTGTTATCCAAAATATACAAAGAACCCCTAATACTCACCAATAAGAAGACAACCTGCCAAAGATCATAATAGACCTCTTACTAAACAAGATATGCAGATGGAAAGTAAGCATACAAAAAGATGATCTACATATATCAAGAAATACAAATTAAAACAATGAAATACTACACATCTATTAAAATGGCCAAAATCTAGAACACCAAATGCTGGCAAAGATGTGGAGCAACACGAACCCTCCATACATTGCTTAGGTAAGTGAAGATTCCCTTTCCATAGGATTCAGCAATCATGCTCTTTGGTATTTACTCAAAGGAGCTGAACACTTATATCCACATAAAAGCCTGCATACAGATGTTTATGGCAGCTTTACTCGTTAATTGCCAAAACATGGAAGCAACCAAGAGGTCCTTCAGTAGGTGAATGGATTAAAAAATTAATTAATTAAAAAAAAAAAACTATGGTACATTCAGACAATGGATTATTATTTAATGCTTAAAAAAAAACCCTGAAAAACAAGGAGTGATCAAGCTATGAAAACATGGAGAAATCTTAAGCACTTGTTACCAAGTGAAAGAAACCAGTCTGAAAAGGCTACACTGTATATAATATCACCTATGTCATATTTTGGAAAAGAAAAGGCGATGGCACCAGTAAAAAGATTAGTGGTTGCTAGGACTGGGTAGGAATGAATAGGTGGAATGCAGAGGTGTTTCAGGGCAGTGAAAATACTCTGTATACACCATATGGTGGATACCAATCAGTATAGCTTTGTCAGAACCCATGAGAGGAACAACATCAGGAGTCCAAGAACAAGCCATGATATAATATATGGATTCTGGGTGACAATGATGTGTCCATGTAGGTTCATCCTTTGTAACAACTCTACTACTCTGGTGGGAGATGTTGACAATGGGAGAAACTATGCATCTGGGGGCTAAAATTTTAATCAAATTTTAATCATCTGTGTGGGCTATGCATCTATGGGAAATCTGTGTACTTTCCCCTCAATTTTACTGAGAATCTTAAATTGCCATAAAAAAAATAGTCTTGATTTTTTTAAAAGACTTTATTTATTTATTCATGAGAGACACAGAGAGAGAGAGGCAGAGACATAAACAGAGGTAGAAACAGGCTCCTCACAGGGAGCCCAATGTGGTACTCAATCCCCAGACCCAGGATCACACCCTGAGCTGAATGCAAATGCACAACCACTGAGCCACCCCCAGGTGTCCCAGTCTTGATTTTTAATATCATAAAAACAGTCTTTAAAAATCATTAAAATGATCCTAGATCATCAATGTCCAATAGAACTTTCCATGATTCTAGCAATGGTCTACATCTACACTTTCCAGCCTGGTACTCCCTAAGAATTATCTGAATACTAAGCATTTGAAATATGGCTATAACAACTGAGGAACTGAATTTTTAGTTTTATTTAATGCTAACAGATTTTATTTTATTGGATAGTAACTAAAATATTAGACTCTATGGTTTGTTTGGTTTTTTTTAAAGATTTATTTGTTTATTTACACTATGACTAATGGAGTATCCATTGATTGTTGGCCATGTGCAGGGCATTCTCTCCAGGATTGACTTAAATTAGTATTATCTCCATTTCTCAGATAAGAAAACTGAAGTCCTTATCTGAAAGACAGAGAGAGGCAGAGACACAGACAGAGGGAGAAGCAGGCTCCCTGCAGGAAGCCCAATACAGGACTCAATCCCAGGACTCCAGGATTATGCCCTGAGCCAAAGGCAGATGGCTCAACCACTGAGCCACCCAGGCGTCCCAGACTGTATGGTTTTAAGATAGTCTATCAGTAGGAAAAAGAAAATCATTATTTGAGCCCTGATTCAACAGTCTAGAAGAATTTTGTAATTGGAATTACAATTTCAATGAACCAAACATTCAATGATCTCCCAACAGCTGAAGGAGATACCTTAGGAATCAAGTCAAGGTAGAAACTGACATCAATCTTAAAAAAAAAAAAAAAAAAAAAAGTCTATTTTAAAATAATGTCATTTTTTATAGGTTATAGTACTTTTTTCATACAGCATTAGTATCTAGAAAAAAGAATGAATTAAAAATGGAATCAGGTACATGAGTATTTTAGGAAGGAAAGCTACAACTGAAAAAAAAATAATCTGATTCTACCAGTATTATTCGTCCCTAATTTTAAGAATGGGAAGATAGAAAAGGCCTTTGTCTAATACTTCACAATTTGCATTCTTATACCTTGATAGACATAACAGTGAGTTGATTTTGTCAGGTGTAAACAGTGTTTTCACACTTCTTACAGAAGTGCGCCTTCGTTATTATTCAACATTTAATTAAGTCATAACACCAGAAAAGATCTGGTAGTGAGTTACAACATACATGCTCTACACAGCCAGCTAACTACAGAAACAGGGTACTGGATCTTGAGCCTATAAGCAATACATCAGGCAGGATTTCTGGTATTGACAGAAACGAGCACAGGAGAGACAACTGAGGATCACGGTCAAATATAGACACAACTGGACGGTGGCACCATCACCTTGTGTGACCGTAGGCCAAGCACATCTCCTGAACTGCAGTTTTCTTATCTGAGAAATGGAGATAATACTAGCTTAAGTCAATCCTGGAGAGAATGCCTTGCACATAGCCAACAATCCATGGACACTTCATTAGTCATAGTGTAATAAGATGACGGTCTTTGACTATTTTAAGTTACAAGACTCTGGGATAGTTAACTCCTCAGTATTAATCCACTCGTGGCCACATGTGGACAGGTAAAATCCTAAAAATCCTATCCAGGTTTTGTGTTTTGTGTTTTTAAATTCTTTATCTCATAGGATGAGTGGTCTTTTTGACACATCCCATTCATTCCCTATGTTCAAGACACTGCTATTTTTAACAGGCAGTGAAGGAAATAACCACTTCATCTAACAGTCTTTTCAATTCTTATAAACATTCTGTTTCTATTTCCTCAGATATTGCCACACATTAGGTTAACTTTTGGAGGAAAGATTAATGAGGCGAGAAATGGATGAAAAAAATCATAGATTCTGAATGATCTGAAGCTGGAGAAACCTTAAAGACAATCAAGTCTAATTCTCTGATTTGGTTTTTAGGAACCTAGACCCTGAGAGAGTGAACTACCCCAAATTTCTGAGAAACTCTATGCCTGTTCTCTTCTTGTCATGGAACTTTGCATCAGAAGTTGATATTAATATTTTACTTAGAGCTCAGTGGTTCTTTGATCTTGGTGTTTGTCAGAACTTTTCAAGTGATGATAATTAAATTATAGCAAATGATCATGGGTCCATAAGAAAAAAAGTACGGATTGCAGACTATTATTACACTTACATGAGTTTTTTTCAGAGGACATAACTAAATGGCCCTAGTCAATCATTTGGGTAAACACATAGAAGAAAGTATACCTTTATAAACTCCCTCTCCTTCCCTCCCCCCCCCCCAAAAAAAAAGAATACAGAAAGACCTATAACCTGCTGGATGTTAGAAAGAAATCCAATCCCAACAGATTATTTAGAAGTTCCACTTGTGTCCCTCTCCTCTTGTATTAAATCTAAGTCTAAAACCAAATTGACTTGCTATAAAGCTAATGTTCCCTTCACTAAACAAACTGGCTCCCAAGAAAGCCTAGAAGAAAATAAATTCAAATCAATAGTTATCTTAATTGTAAACATATGTAGTGAAAAAGTTTAAGGAAATCTTGAAAACCACTGGCTAAAATACATTTGAGATATTATCGATGATATTATATTTCCCATTACCTGATTCAGTTGAACAGACTGCTCAGATGGAGAAGCAGGAATGAAAAACAGTGTTAAGTGAAGACGAATTTCATGGGTTTTGGTCTCCCCAACACACACGGAGTCTTTCCCCATCTTTACTATTCCTTGTCTTCAGGAACAGACAGGTTCCAGAGTCTTTGGATCACACCAAAAATCTCACTCTCCTTTTCTGCTGTTTATTCCCAAATTCCAAATGCATAACACTTTTATCCACCATCACTGAATAGTGGAAAGGACACAAGCTTTAAAAACAAATGGCACTTTTGAAACTAAACTCTCCGAGCTGAATGAAATAAATTAGCTGAATGAAATAAATTTGTTTTCTCTTGTAAAATACATGTTTTATGTCATGGGATAATTGGAAAGTTAAACGAGATAGCATGTATAAAACATATAGTACAATATGTGAGTACAGGATGCACCAAATGGGCAAATATCTTTATCATATCCAGCTATAACAGAAGTTACTTTCTTTACAACATTTCAAAAAGCAAAGAAAACCATATCACTTCCTTAAGGGACTTTCAAGTCAAGTGCAGAGGCCCCGTATACTCAGAGAGAGGTGAGTGGCACTGTGTATAGCAGAAGCCACCCACCAAATGAAGGTTATAGCAAGCAAGAAAGAGAAGTTCAGGGGGAGGGCGGGTTACACGTTAACTCAAACAGCTGGAGACACTTCCTGGAGCAAGCAGGACCTGAATTATGAACTGAGGCTCAGGATTGAATATGCACAAAGGAGCAGGAAATCATCCGGGTGCAGAGACAGCAATGCCGAAGCTCAAATGCTGTGGTGCAAACATACTGAGTGGCCTGGGGAACACTTGGCCAAGCATTCACGTAGGAATCACGGCTGGAAATTAAGTGGGGTCCAGATTGAGTACCTTGAAACAGTTCAAGTTTATCCTACAAACTTTTCTTAGCAGCAGAACAAATACGGACACAGTGATAGACTAGGAAGACTCAGAGGCAGGGAGGCAGGAAAGGAGGGTGAGGAGAGAGGTGATGGGGACTAGTTTTTACCTACCCAGGGGGCTGGCTCAGGGTGCTCCTTTCTGTTCTGGGTTAGTACACTAGAATTCAGATTGGAACGCCTCAGACGGCAGATAAGGCACGTGCTTATTATTTACTCACTGAATGGGGAAAAGAGTGACAGCAGATGGGGCAGGTCTTTTTAGGATTACAAAGAACCAGAGGGAGGAAGTTGGCCACGGATGGGCATGCACCATATTGAATGTGGGGTTCCTAAAAGCAGAGTTAGTGGCATGCAGCAGGATAATAAGTAGGGATTAAGGTCCTGGCAATGGACCAGGTAGCTTGAAGGCTCAGTGTGGGATGTGAAGCAAGGCTGATGAAGGGAGCCAGGAATGGGGTGGCTGTAAGAAAGTACTTTAAGAAAGTCTATTTAATCCAACAAAAACAACAACAGCAACAAAAAAAACTAATCTTATGGAGTTGCTCTGGTCTTTCCTCATGATTACTATCCTTAGCATGCTTATTCCAGGTATAAAACACAAAAACCTATGGAGATAGATCCTCATCCTTTATATGGCTGTAGCTCCAGCTTTAGAATGCTCTTCCCTATTCTCTTCCTGCGGCAGAATCTGTGTCTCCTAAAATGCCTAAAAGCTTGGTGCTGGTGTGTGAAGGCTAAGTTCCAATAACTCCTAAGTCTCAGAAAGATCTCAAAGGCTAACCTCAGTCATTCTGGGCTATAGCAGCAAAGCAGACAGATGCAGCCCTCACATTTAGAGAGCTCACGTTCCAGGGCACAAGCGGGAAAAAGGACAAATAGCAAGTTAGATGACTACATGCAAGACCATGTCAGAGACATAAAGAGTTTCTAAAATAGACAGGCAATAGACATGGCCAGCCAGGCCACCTTTGGATTGGGGAAGGTGAAATCTAAGCTGAAGAAGACAGGGGCACTGGGGACTATCACCAAGGAGAAAGAAATCACCCTTGAAAGAAATTAAGGAGGAAGGCAGGACAAGATAGAGCACACGTTATGTGGCAGGCACTGTGTTTGGTACCTTCCAATCATTGTCTCCATAGTCTTCCCAACAACTCAAGTTGTTATATTAACTTTTGGTGGTTGAAAAAACAGGTTCATAGAAGTTAAGTGAGCTGTCCAGGGAGAACAGGTAACACATGGTCTCATCCGACACCAGAGTCCAAGGAAAGTTACTGATCAAGAGGAGCGTGCAAGGTGGTTTGCTAAAAAGACTGCATGTTGTAGTCCAAGCTTGCAGGTGTGAGTGACAAGGGGAAGCAGGAGTGAGGCATGTGCACAAGTGACACCACAATGGAGTGACCAGGACTTGGTGACATGCCATGGGGAGCGATGAGCCTACAAGCCCAGCAGAATGCAGCTGACACTCCAAGAAAGAGGACTCCCTGGATTCCTGGGTTTCAGCCCCAGACAATGAGTAATGAGGTTCTAGATTTGTTGAGCTGATGTAGGGTAGGTAGGCAGGGTACTGTGGGGATAAAGACACCCTAACAGGTGAGTGGAAATAAACTCAATTTTGAAAAAAAAGCTGATCCTGCAGACATGAATCTAGAATCATGACATGGGAGTCAGCAGCATTACTACGGTTTCCTACATGGGAGCCCAGTGTCTATATTGGCTAGAAGAGCAGCCTGCCATCCCCCAACCTTCAAGCCACCCAATGACAAGACTAGCCCCAGACTTACAGATGCACACACAGACACACACACACTCCTTCTAAGTTAATGACCCTACTACACAAACTCACAGCAAAAGGACATCTTATTTCAATTCAAATGCACCGAGTTAAAATGCTCTGAAATCACGTGGGCTTAGACTTACTATTATTCAATTGATGTCATTAAAATGGAGGAGTTAGTCTCCTAATTATTCCCTTCTGAGCTCTGCTGTCTGTCTGAAAAAAAGAAGAACACTCATTTCTGTCCCCAAACCAACTTGTCTTGGAGAAATAAGATGGGTTTAAGATAGCAAAAACCAAGTTTCAACATGCAGGTGGGGAGAGGAAGAAAGTGCATGTCAATAATGAATAATGCCCTGCCCCTCAACCCAGGTCTTGCCTTCTTCCATGTGGATTATGCAGTCTGGCAGCCACAAGGTGAGGACAGACCATTCTCTCTGCTTTGGCCTGCCAGCCAAGCTTAGCGCTCTAGCACTTCATTAACATGCTAACATGAGACCATGGTTTTGTGCAAGTACCATTGTATATACACCTTTTAAAGTCTCTATCAACCATGTCTGGAATACAGGGAAATGACTGTGGAAAATGACTCAAATGTCAACTCACATCACTATTAATAAGAAAACATGCTGCTCGGGAGGCTTCTGCACCCCCCTCCCATTTTAGGGCTTTGGCAGATTAATCATTCTTCCTGTGAACATCAGTAACAAAAGAAGCTGATTTCTCTGAAGCATAAGCAAATCATAACTCTACCAGGAAAAAACAAAAACAAAGTATCAGAAATATATGACCATGGTTTTGGCAAAAGGAATGGACTAAGGGTTAGAAAACTTGATTTTGATTTGAGATCTTCAGGCTAACTCTGCACTCTTCAGTGAGTTCTTTGACCTCCCTGTGGATTAGTTTTATTTATATTATGGGGGGGGGGGGGTATCTGAGATTAACCTGAAGATTTCTTCTTATATGAATAATCCATGATCAAAGAATATTACTGCCTGAACTGCTAAACCCTTAATCTCTATAACTACTTTAGGATCGTTATATGTATTATTTGCCTTCATCTTCTATAGGTTCCAAGTATTAACAAGAATACCAGTATCTGGGCAGCCCGGGTGGCTCAGGGGTTTAGTGCCGCCTTCAGCCCAGGGCGTGATCCTGGAGACCCAGGACTGAGTCTCACATCAGGCTCCCTGCATGGAGCTTGCTTCTCCCTCTGCCTCTCTCTCTCTCTCTGTGTCTCTCTCTCTCTCTGCCTCTCATGAATAAATAAAAATATTTAAAAAAATAAAATAAAACATGTTTTCTAAAAATAAAAAAAAAAGAATACCAGTATCTGCAGAGAGTCATTTGAACTGTAAAAAGGTATAGATGATAGAACAGAAAAACAGTTAAAACTGATGGAACCCATTAAAATGATGTTGTTTTCCTGTTTTAAGCTATACATTCAATGCATTCCAAATTCGACTTTCAAGTGTATTTTGAGGAAGTTAATAGACTTCTCAAAGTGCATATGAAAATACTTCAAACATACCTAAGTCCACCCTGAAAAAGAAGAGCAATATGGAGGACTTACTCTGCTAGATATTGAAATACAGTAACAAGTTATAACAACAAAACAGCTTAAGTGTGGTTAACAAACCAATGGAGCACAGAGTTGGTACCAAATCTAGAGGAAACAGAAATCACCATATGAAAAAGAACTGAATTCCTACTATACACACATACATACACACACGTATATATATACATATGTATATACGTATGTATATATGAACTCCAGATGGGTTAAAACTTAAATGTAAAAGATTAAACTATAAAATAGAGTAGATAATATAAATTTTATGACAGAGAGATAGGGATTAATTTATCTCACAAAGCCCCTGAGTGGAATCTTGATGAATTACATTAAAGATCCTGACTCACTAAAAGAACATGATGGACAAGGTTAATAGAAAAACAACAGGCTAGGAGAATACTTGGAAAGTCTAAAACCAGCCAGAGACCATCTGGAATATACAAAGAACTTTGTAAATTAACAGGAAAAATATAAAACCTACCAGTGGACAAATGTGCAAAGAATCTGAAGGGAAATTTACAGAAAAGGAAAATCCAAATAATAGTAAGCCTATAGAAATAACTGAATTCATCAGTAATCCTATAAAACAAGAAAAAAATCATCTTACATCCACTAACCAAAAATATAGAAAATTAGAAAACTCAATATTAAGTATTGGTGGGGATGTAGGTATATAAACACTCATACTGCTGGAGGGAATGTGGACTTGTGAATTAATCTGGAGATCATCACAGTACTTGAAAAAAACTATACTGTTAAGGGTATCTGAGCCATATATGTGTGTGTGTGTGTGTGTGTGTGTGTGTGTGTGTGTGTGTACACACTCTAAGGCCAAGCAATGCCAGTATCCACTATTTGTCTGGACCCAAAATGAATGCCCTTTGATATTTTCCAGCAGAAGGGCATGTCAGAGGCTATTCACAGCAGCCTTGTTAGTGGTAAGCTAAGATGGAGACAATGCAGGTGTCCATCACTGGGGAAGAATATAATTGTACTCTAGGCACAGTAACATACTGTGAGCACTTAGACTCAATGAGCTAGATGTACACATGGCAATAGTCATGGACCTTCAGACGATGCCGGGTGGAGAAATCAGAAAATAGGATATATAACACATTCACATAAATTAAAATATAGGCACAATAAATTCAAAAATATGAAACTGTATGTTTTGTAAAAACACATTCACTGGCAAGTACCTACACTTTGAAAATCAGGTTTTTTTTTAAGATTTTATTTATCTATTCATGAGAGAGACAGAGGGAGAGGCAGAGACATAGGCAGAGGGAGAAGCAGGCTCCCTGTGGGGACCCTGATGCGAGATTCAATCCCAGGACCCCAGGATCACATCCTGAGCCAAAGGCAGATGCTCAACCACTGAGCCACCCAGGTGCCCTGAAAATTGAGTTCTTGTTAGAATGTAATGGGAAATAGCAGGGAATGTCTGATGCCAGCACGTAAGCAGCCACAAACAAGTGGGTCCCCTTTGTATGTTTTATATGTATATGTATATCTGTATCAAACAAAAGTTGAAGAAAATAACACATATAATTACATGTCATGTCTTCTGTTTATATCGTTCCCTATTTTTAATGTGGATTTCTATTGGCTAAATAGATTGCATGACCTACCAATTGTTGACAACTTTCGATTTTAAAGCACAACTGCTCTAGACAACAGTAAGATCATTCTAGAGAATCCCTAGAATAACAGTGCCATGCATTCATTAAAAATTCAAGCCCAGAAAGCAGAATTGAGGCAAGGTCCTTCTTGTGCTGCTTCTCCCAGACTCACATCCACAGGGAATCACTGGGAGTCTGGGGCTGCTCCTGGTCACGTGAGTCAGACCTACACAGCACTTCCGGAGAGTGAACTTTTCACCCTGCTCCAGCCCTGGCTTGCTGGCCTAGGGCCAAAACTAAAGCAGGAAATGATATGCCACTTGCTAAAGCATAAAGGGATACTTTAACACAGAAAGGAACTTTTTTTTTAAATAGTCCTTACACGCATTTGAATACTATGTAGATATAAGAAAATGGGGCTCTCTCTCTCTTGGAAATCTACATTTGGCACAGGCTAAGGGTAGAAGGAAGAGGACCAAGAAAATAAAAGAGAAGACTTGGGAAAGGGGGGAGGATGCACATAATCCAGAAGAGCAAGAACCCAAGTCAGAGAAGGAAATGCTGCAGAGACAAGATGACCGTCTCCCCAGCTGTAGCTCAGTGAAAAGTTACAAGCAAGCAAAAATAAAATTTCTGTCCCAAATCAACTGAAAATTGTCTTTTGAGGACAGCTTTAGTTATACCAGAAGGGCTTACCAGAAAACACCTTTATTAAGCCAATACTCCAAATAGTCATTTTAAAGTATTTAAAATAGTCATTTTAAAGCTAGAGAGGTCTGGGCTAGAAGAGGATAAAGAAGGAAAACCACACACATACACTCACACAATAAAGAGCAGGATGCAGAATTTTGCTTCCACCTTGGCAACTACATCCAAGTAGAGAGATGAGAGATGCACTGGCATACATAGAAACAACACTACTACCCCTCTCTACAGCCAGCAGCATTTGAAAGCCCCCATCAAAGCCCTGGAAACAATGCCTCCCAGAGGATATTTTGAGCAGGAATACCAAGGAATTGGCAGTGTGAGCTTGGGTTTCAAGTAGGCATCTAACGGAGAGCTATAATCAACTTTTCAGAAAACAGAATTAAGTAATTAAGAGGCATTATTAAAACAAAACAAAAACCTAGAAATAACTAAGTTCCCTATAATCCATATAACAAACGAGACCTGGAGGAGAGAGAGGATTCTTACAAGGAGAAGAATGATTTCTGGCCTTTCAGGCAGAAGGCAGGCAGTGCACATAAGGTGGGAGAGAACAGAGGAAAACCAACAGGCTGTGGACAGGTACAGAACCAAGAGATGGACACACAGGAACCACGAAGTCATTTTAGTGTATTTACTAGTATCTGGTCCTCAACTTGAGAGCATGCGCAAAGTGCCAAAGGGGCACATACCACATTTAAGATAATGACCAGCTACTGGGGATTCTGATGAAAGCATAGCAAGAGGACAATCATCTTAAAAACTCATTTATTTAAAAGGCTCTTTGCATTGTACAATTGCTAATCATCAGAAAAATTCTGTAAGGTCAGTGACAACCCCTTTTACGGATGAACAAACAGAGGACTACAGATGCTAAGAAAAGTCCTTGGGACCACGTGGGAATAAACAGCAAAGCCAAGATTTATCCAAGATTTGTACGTTCCTATGACCTAAAATTATTTCCAATAAATTTTATTTCAATATATTTTATTGAAAAAGTGGTAATAAACTTTTTGGAAGGTTACCTCATCTCTTTTTGCTTTGGATATACTTGTATCCAGTACATCAACATATTTATAGATGGTCCATTTGATGCACAGAGGTATATTTAAGATAGATCTATAGAGATCTCCTACTTCATATATAAGTATATATTTAAGATATATGCTGGAGATAAATATAAATTTCTTTTGGAAATATATTTATATATTTTTGTTTCAAGGGCAATTTTCAGTTGTGATGTTTATACTACAAGAAATAAAATACTGGATGCCTCTTACTCCCATGTGATATTATTAAACTTCCATTAAATACATATTAATTACCACATGGCGGCATCTAGACAGTTTATGTGGCCCACTCTCAATTTTCATTGTTTTTCTTTGTCTTCCACATTTACAGACAGAAACCAGGAAAATAGGCATAGCTCAGTCAGTGGCTCAGATCATGATGCCAGGGTCCCGGGATGGAGCCTCTGCATTGGGCACCCTGCTCAGCAGGGAGCCTGCTTCTCCCTCTCCGTCTGCCCCTCAATCCACTCACACCCACGTTCTGGTTCTAGCTCAAAAAAAAAATTTTTAAGACATTAGGAAAAGAAACCTGGGAAATAGGACTACCTTCATATCTAAATTATCATAAGAATAAAATGCTTAGTGGGCATTTAAAAAGATTGATTAAAAAAACTTACTTTTTCTAAGAATGATCCACCCACTTTCTCCCTCAGTGAATAAAACAATTTGGAAACAGCTACCATTTTTTGAATGCCTTCTGTGTGTCATTAAAGTCTTTTACCAACACAACACTGGGAAGTAAAATTGAATATACCCATTTTACCTATGAGGGAAGCTACACTAGACAGATTCATTTGTAGAAGCCATGCAACTCTTCTTGGCAAAGTGAGATTTCAAACTCTGCTACACCTTCCACCATGCTCAGCCCTCTACATCCTCATTTTTATACTGAAAAGACACCTCCTCTATTATTTACTAACCAATCCTTAATAGCAAAATACCCATACTAAGCACATTCACATGCTCAAAGAAAAAAAAATTCTCAATTTTCATTCCTGGCTCGTCTTTGAAGTTAAAGTTTGTTACTGAAGCTGAAGAAAAATCTTAGAAGTATGAAAGAAATGCAAGTGGTATTCCAAGTAACAATATGTGCGCGCCTGAGTGGGAAACATGAGAAGAGCATCTGCCAAATTCATTTTGGCCTCATTTGATACTATCTCACTGATCTGGGTCCAACTTACATTTGTTTCTCTCTGTCCCTCCCCCATTTCCTCTTCATTCCAGAAGCATACAAAACTCATAGCAAAGAAGCAGGATAGAGTTTCCAACACAGTGAAATCACCAACAAGGAAGGGAATGGCTATCCAACTAAGGAAAACCTACATTAAAAACAAATCCTTACAGGATCATAAATAATAACCGGAAACAAAATCATCTAAATATTGATTATAAAGGCAAATAGGTTTTTGGAAGAGAAACGCTCAAAAGAACTAATTAAATATGCCTTTTAATCTGTACTTATGCACAGGGCATTGTAATTTACTATGAGTCAACCTCAAGCAGGATGTACTTTTTAATTCAAACTTATTTTTTTAAGTCTTTAATTATGTTTAATTCCACTTCCAGCTTTTGTTCTCCAGCACTGATGTGTATCTGTTCAACTCTGATGCTAACGAACCTCAGAATCCTGATACTTGGAACTAACTAAGCGCCATCAAAACTATGCAATGGTTCTGAAGGTCTAGAAATTTCATGGCATTGTCGTTGACTTTGGGAGGTTTTTAGTCTAGTATACAAAACCAGTAATATTTTGTGAAAAGAAACAGCTCTCAGTCAGTTATGCTTTACAAAAAAGTCAAAGTAAAAATGGCCTGTTGATTTAGATTTTTAAAGTCACCTATGTGATTTCTCCTTGCGGTGGTATTATAAGTAACCCCTGGTTCTCCCCTTCCAACTTCTTGGTAAAATTAAGGGACTGGAATTCATCAATACAACCGTAAAGAAAATACAATGTCCTAGACAACTCTACAGGCTAAAAAGTCCTGTCTTTTTTTCTAGCCAATGAAGTATCAGCTAACAAAAAACACCAATGAATATTTCCTTTCTAATGTTCAGGGACTCGGGTAATAATGCTATCAAGCCTGGTCTGCAAGTCTCTCCCTCCCCTTCTTCTCAAAAAGATAAAAATAACTGTCAGGCACTGGGTTAATCCTAGGAGATGCCGCAGGAAATATCAAAAATATCATTATATTTTAGGGCCCTCCTTCACACATTCATACTCTAATGGAGTAGATAAAGGCAATGATTATAATTCAGTGTGAGGAGGAGTGTTCCAACGACAGGGCGCCATGGAAAGATACAGGAGGTACTGTTAACATAATCCAAAGAGGGGAGGCGCTGAGATGTTCAGGAGAGTTTCTGTAAGAGACTAGGAGATAAATAATCATTTTGCATCCACTAGGATGTCTGTAATTAAAAAGATTGGCAATAACAAGTGTTGGTGAGGAAAAGGAGAAATTGGAAGACCCAATCACTGCTGGGAATGTACAGTGGTATAGCTACTTTGGAAAACAGACAATTTCTCAAAAATGTTCAGCATAGAATTATTCTATCACCTGGTAATTTCCACTCTTAAATTTATACCTGAGAGAACTGAAAAGCTATGTCCACACAAAAACTTGTGCATATATGTTCACAGCAACATTTTTCAAAATAACCAAAAAGTGCAACCACCCAAATGCCCACCTGGGTAATCAAAGTATGGTGCATCCCAACTGATGAATGTGTAAACGAAGTATAGTATTATTCTATCATCAAGAAATATTGGTACATGCTGAAAAACGTATGAACATGAACAAACCTTGAAAATATTATGCCAAGTGAAAAAAGCCAGACACAAAAGGCCACAGACTGTAGAATTCCATTTTGATGAAATCTCCATAACAAGGAAATTCAGAGATGGAAAACAGATTAGTGATTTCCAAGGTCTGAGAGAAGAGAGGAATGGAGAGTAACTGTTAGTGGGATGAGCTGTTTCTTTGTTGTGATGAAAATATTCTGGAATTAGACCATGGTAATAGTCTTACTACTTTGTGAATAGACTAAAAACTACAAAATAACACTTTTCCTATCTCAATGAGAAATAAGAGTGACCAGGTACTAACACAGGGGTCAGGAAGAAGAAAAAGAAGAAAGTGGCGAGAAGGGTAAGACTGACATGGGCCAAGGGCAGGGCAAGAAGGCAAGTGAGTGTGAATGAGGGGTGTCTCCTCCCACTGGTGGCAGAGGTAAAGTGGGAAGCGCAACTTAAGTGTATAAGGAAGAAGAGAGGGAGTTCACACCTAAAGTTTCTCTTATGACCACAGGCAAATAGCCAGGGCAAGAAGTTTGAAGTAAAATGAAGAAGGTAAAAACCAGGAAAGTGAGGAATGGAAAAGAAGCCAGTTGTTGGAAGTTTCCCACACTTGCTTTAAAAAACTAAAAAACAACAAAACCTAAAAAAAAAAAAAAAATCAGCTTCTATGTTCAACACTATGAAACAATTTACTTGGACACAAAATGAACAGGG
This sequence comes from Vulpes lagopus, assembly GCF_018345385.1. Taxonomy (NCBI): domain Eukaryota; kingdom Metazoa; phylum Chordata; class Mammalia; order Carnivora; family Canidae; genus Vulpes; species Vulpes lagopus. The sequence goes on from NC_054833.1 coordinate 5,709,973, forward strand.
AGTCTCAGAAGGGATTTTCTCCTCTGTCAGACCTCCAGGATCCTTGGACTGGAGTGTAAGGGGCCCTAGCTCACTTCCTGTTGCCTTTTTTACAGCAATGTTTTATCATTCCCAAGGCTTTCCTATTTAGTCTGTCAATTCTTTAACTCCTACAATAACTTGCTTCTTCATTTACTTGTATATTCTTTCCATTTTATGATATTATTTCAAAAATTCATGTGATAAGGGCTTTTATGAAGTTTTTCATAAACTTAAGGGAAAACAAGTTTTTCTCCTTATTTGTGGTATTTTTTTTTTTAGGAAAACTTGATTTTCATAATCTTTAACATGGAGAAACCAGAATTTTATTTGATGCATTCCAGATCTCAAAACAATTCTTTTCCATGCTTCAGTAACTAAAAATTCATATTTAAATGAATTGAACTCGCTTTTACTTTCAATTGGTAATGTAGAGAAGTCAGACACTCAAGATTGTGTCCAAAACTTCCAAATCAAGATTTAGATCTCCACGGGATAAGAACAGAGTAACTCTACAAAATGATTTTATTTACAGACGAAAGGTAGTGATTAGAATTCTGTATGAAAGGTGTGATATGGTTCCGAGTAAATCATATAAACACAGGAGTTCTCAAAAAGTGCTAAAGTGTAATTTCTACTCAATAAATATTAGTTAACCATTTTGTGAAAGCTTCCTATATAGTTTTCGCAAGTAACCTCATTGGTTTCTTACCTCAATACTACTTTTCAATAGTATTGAGCAGCTAGTAGATAGCAGAGCCAGGAGTTGAACCCAGGGATTCTGACTCCAGGTTCTGAGTTCTTAACCACCACACACAAATGCCTTAACGTATATCAAGATACTCTATTACACAAAAGACTCTCAAAGCTCAGATGGCATGAGGAATTCTAGATGACTTAAGCCTGTCCAATTGTTAATGTTTCTCAAAATACATAAACATGATCCGGAATTCAAAATACAATACAGTCAGGATGATATGGAGAAAACAGACCATATCAATGAAAGGGAGCCTGGACTTTTCAAGCAGAGCTGAAACAAAAAAGAGCTATATGTGGAGATACTTCTCAAGGTCTACCATGCCCAAATTTGCTCAACGAGTTGAGCAAATACACTTACAGTTCTAAAATTCCATACCAATGAAAAAAAGAAAATAAACATTCTATAAAGTCCTTCACCTCTTCCATTACCAAGGCATTTCTTTCCTCTGATTAGTCCCCTCATGATCCATTCCCTGGGATGCGGCTCAAAATCTGTGTCTCCTCTCACTCTTCCAATTAGATTCTTCTTTCATTTTATACTTTGGCAATGCTGGTCCAGCCTGGATAGTTCAGCACTTACTAGGGTGGTACAATTCAATTTGTGTCTTCAGGGATGCCTGGGTGGTTCAGTGATTGAGCATCTGCCTTTGGCTCTGGGCATGATCCCAGGGTCCTAGAATTGAGTCCCCGGTAGGGAGCCTGCTTCTCCCTCTGCCTATGTCTCTGTCTCTGTCTCTCTCATGAATAAATAAATAAAATCTTAAAAACAAAACAATTTGTGTCTTCAAATCCTTTTATCAAAGGAGCAGAGTATAAAATAGAAATGCATAATGCTCAATGCTAAGTATCATGTGTGATACGTCAAGAGTTTGACCAGAAGCCCCTTGGGGACAGGGAGCCCTTGAGGGCCAGGAACAGGTGGCAGGATGTTGAGTACATCATGGACAACACGGACTAGCAGTACACTTCCTTCCCTTTAGGGACAGTCCCTGTTTGCCAGCTCATTTTGGTGCATAAATGTACTTACGTTTGCAAATATGTACACATGTTGAGATTCAATGTGAACTTGAAAAAAGACCTGGAGTCATTAGATTTCCTAGGTATTTCTACCGAAGTACATATTTTCCTTTGGATCTTGATTTTAATTCTCCAGTCTTGTTTTCCTCATATTTTGCGTTGATCCTCTCATCATTTCCACTGTGCTTCCTAAACATTTAAAATGCATGCCTTCCCCCTTATAAAACAGTAAAAGAATCCCAGGGTGCACTTAAGGGTAGGGGCTGGCTGTGAGGATAAGAGAAGCATCCTGAAGAATCAGTATACACAGGCCTAATGTCCAAAATCAATGGCATTTCTGTCTTTTTATCATTAGTGTAAGGAGGGATCAAATTTCCAGCAAATGAATGAAATTTATTTTAACCAGCTTCTCTAGTATGTATGCAAATTATAGATATTGTGATGATAGCAGCAAGATTAACAGTCCTCACAAAAACTCCATGACATATGTACTATTGTCAATTATTTTATCGATGAAATAAAAAACAGTTTGGTTCACCTGCTTAATGTCACACATCTGGTAAGTAGTGGAGGCAGGATCCAAAGGCCAGACTCTGGAATATTCACTCCTAATCCCCATAATCTAAAAGGCCTCCCCATCATTATGATATTCACAGTATTGACCCGAGGAAACTCAAAAGTTCTGATTCTTCTCTCAGAAACATTGGAATTAATTTGTACAGCTACACAAACCACACCACAAGTCCAGTAAGTCCTGATTTCATGAAACTATACCCTTCTCTATGCAACTTCACCAAAATCCAAAATGAAAAATCCCATTTAATGACCATACCTTGTATGTTTCTGATACAAATAAACTAAAAATGGAATCCAGAAATGTCTTATTTTTGTACGATAAAGTAAAAACTAACAGCTATGCACTTCTGTACTAGTTATTTTTCATTCTATTTCAAAAGAATTTCAAACATGCAGAAAAACTGGATGAACTATTCAAAAAGCCTCCGCATTCCCATCACCCAGAGACCCCATTCAAGTTGTACCAATTGGCCCAACAGTGTTCTTTCTAGTCAAAAAGAATGCATTTCAGGACCACGCTCTGTACTGAGAAATCTGAGAGGATGACCTTCAATCTACAGCAGCACCCAGCTCTTCCTTGAACTTCATTAACTGAAGATTGCCAGTTAATTATTTTGGAGAAGGCCCCACAACTGGGATTCCTAAGGCTGTCTCATGAGAAGATTCAAGGATTGCAGTTTGGGGAAATGATGCTGTGTTCTCAGCGGATTCCATCATATCACATGCGATGTCGGTTTATTCCATCAACGGTGATAATTTTTTTTTAATTTTTTATTTATTTATTCATGAGAGACACAGAGAGAGAGAGAGGCAGAGACATAGGCAAAGGGAGTAGCAGGCTCCCTGTGGGGAGTCAAATATGGAACTCAGTCCCAGGACCTGGGGACACAATCTGAACCAAAGGCAAATGCTCAACCACTGAGCCACCCAGGTGCCCCCAGTGATAACTTTGATCATCTGAGTCAGGTCAACTGTTCTCCACTTCTCCAACAGAGTTACTGCATTATCCTTATAATTAATAAGGCTTTATGGACAGACACTTTGAAATAGTATAAACATGCTGATCCTTATCCAACTCTCGCTCACTAGATTTAGCACCCACTAATGTTTCTTACCTAAATTCTTATCCTGGAGGCTGCTGAAACCACCATCTTTCCAGCCTCCACATTCCATTTATCAGACTGCTTCCTGGTTTAAGGAAAGACTATCTGCCTTCTCCTCACTTATTTATGGCCCCATGGATTCCTGATTGGTTTTGTGGAATATTGTCTCTAGTATTATTCTGATGCACATTTTGTCCCAGGTTTGCAGGAGAAATCTTTTTGCTGACTACTATGTCCTTCTAGCATCTTACTTACCATCATTCTTTGGGAAATCCTCTATTTTCTAGCACAAGATATTCCCCACTTTGCACATTCCCTGCCTCAGCCCAAGAACTAGACATTTTTTCAAAGACAAGTGGTTCCTTTTAGCAAAGACTGGTGACTCAAAACCAAGATCTGTACAATCAATGAGCTCATATTCTCTGGGTCATCACTGCATCCTGGCCTGTTCCATGAGGAAAGTTAAGAAGCAGGTGTGCTCCGTGTGTATGTATATCTATATACATATTCACAACTAGGCAAAGGCTTTAACATTTATATTTGTTTCTACATTGAAATTCCTATATGTAACTTCTACATATTGACATCCATGAGTTCACATCAATACTCAAATTCCACAGCACAGCATTCATTCTGGCTTTATATTTGTAACTGTCTTCTGACAGTAAGAGGTCTGGCTCCCATTACCTTCAAAAGATTTGCTCATTGGGCTCCCTAGGCCTCCTTGCTTGGACCTGCCTAATGGCTTTTGGACTGAATTAAGAAAGGGAGGAAAGAATAAAGGAAGCCAGCAAGCAAAGAAGACTGGCAATACTAAATTTTTGAGACGATCATCTCTTTACAAAAAAAAAAGTAATCCAGGTCCAAGACCAAATATATCACCATGCCATCTCATTTCTTAGCCACAGGAGGTAACAGAGTTTAGAGCTGTTTTCCGGTGGATTCTCATCTGTCTTCCAATGTGCATTAAGACAGGCAGTTGTTCATATATTTACAACAAAAAGCTGACATTTTAAAATATATTATTGAGCAATAAAAATTTCAAGAACCAGGTGTCACTAAGTTTTCTAAAACAGAAGAAATTTGAGCATATCCTTATTGAACATCTCACCCACTTATAGTAAAGGGTGGGGAAAGCAGGACCCAGAAAGCTCACAGGATTGCCCAAAGTCAAAAAGCTCATTAGAAGTGAAGCACAATCCAAAATCCAACCCTGAGGCTCCCGACTTCTGCCGTCACTATGCTATGCTGTCTTTAAAAATGTTTTCTGAGGCACTAAACATACAATTTTAAAATATATCCACCGAGAGACATGCAGTGCTATAAGCCCTCATGAGAAAAATTTATACCCACAGACGTAGCAAGCCAATTTTAAATAACTAGAAGAGAACAATGTCTTTCATGGGAACATTAATAAAACACTTACTCAAATGTTGAACCATAAACATAGTCCACATAACCAAAAACAGTTCCTTATTTTGGAATTCTGCACTTGCCCTGAGTTGTCATAATTAGCATCAATCACCACAGTGCCATGGTTAGGAAGAAATGCAGAATGGGGATGGCAAGACCTCCTACCTTATAAGCATTCCGAAAGGAGGAAGTCAGTGCTTGTGAAAATACTATCTAAATGGGGCTATGCTATACAGCTGCAAGTGGCTCTTTTTTCCCTTCCCTTTTTCCTTAATATAACATTTCTGTCAAAAAAAAAAAAAAACTGATTGAATCAACTCTTTGCCACAGGGTTTCAACTCTGGCACCAAACTCTTACTATACATCAAATCAACTAGGTCATTCCAACCTTTGGTGTTGCAGTTTCTCTACTCCGCATGTGGAAAATGGAGAGGAGGGCACTTAGTTGAGAGGTGGTATGCTAGTCACTCGAGGGGAAAAAAGCCCGCGAAGCCCTATAAGCCAGGTATCCAAGGCTCAGTTACGTGACAACTCCCTGACCGTCACCACCTTGTCACAGCACCAACATCATGATCTCCATCATCAGTTATTACTTTCAAACCTTGACGTTGTTTGCGACACACAAATAAAAGCTGATTGAAAAAAAAAAAAGCTGATTGAAATGTGCTGTGATCATAAATAAAACCCAAGCTCTTTCGATATATACAAGAGAACATTTAGGCAACTCCTAAATCATTTCACTGTTTTTCCAGATTTGGCCTCACACAGTCCTGAAGGACAATCCCAGTTCCTAGCTCTACTTCCATCAGGACATGGGATGTGGTCAAGTTTACCCAAATATCCTGGGTCTCACTGAATGTGTCATTTATGTTACGTGATGTGATACTCTGATGCTTAATAAAGGATGAAATTTCAGACTAAGACACAAAATTTAAAGAAATGAGTTGGTTTTAAGGCAATGCGGGGAAAGAAGATAAAACCCTTAAAAGATTTAAAACAGATTAGGAACAAAAACTGTCTTCAAGCAGGCCAAAAATGGTGGCTCTCTGTTCTTAATACACGACTCCTGGCAAACTCAGCTATGCTTTATTACTCAAAGCTTAGCTTTTTCTTTTTTTAACTGTTTTTATCTTTTCTAGAAAAAAAATGTTGAGTGTTCAATGAAATACCAGGTGCACTGTGCCTTTCACTCTTATTTTAAAGATACACACACACACACTGTGGTTTATAGGCTTCAGCCTCGCCTGTCAAGCAGGAATTAAAATCTCTTTAAAAAGCAGCTTTGCATGGTTCATGTGTCAGGCCGACATGAGCTGGATCAGCTTACAGAAGGGGCCAGAGATAAGGCATGCCAAGGAGCCAGAGGAAACAGCCCCCAGAAAAATCTATGACTTCCTTACTCATCTACCCTACCTTCACTCCATTCCTCCCCCTCCCTTATAAGAATTGGTGCAAAACGGAGTAAAGGGTAATTTCCTTCCCTTTATTAACAACACAGCACTAGATTCTGAAATGTATTCATCAAGAACAAATATGAGTATCTATCTCCTATTTCTCAAGATCACTTTAGTTTTCTTTAAGTCTTGAGACAAAACCACATTGGTTTAAAGCTCTGCTCTCGGGTCTTTGATTTTATTAAGTCCAAATGTACTGTTTTTCCAGATTTGAGCTGAGCAAGGACTGTTGGGTTTATTTTACAAGAATGCATCAAATATTAGCTGAAAATTGGTTGTAAATGGGGCTACTTAAGCCTCCATGGAAAGGAATTGCAGGGACTTGGGATTAAAATTGCAGGAAGCCAAAAAGAAAATTGAGGACGGAAATGATGACTGATGGGCTTGGTGCTATTATCTCCCAGAAAGCTAAGGACGCGGAGGCTTTGAAAAAAAAAAAAAAATTACATAGGTGACCTTGAGCACAAGTCCAGACTGAAAAGTCCGCTGGGTGTAGCTTCCTGCAGGGATGGAAGTCCAGCAGGCTGAACTCTTAATTTCCAAATGGGTGATGAAGATGTTTCAGATAAGCAGCTCTGATTTCCTTTTAGCATGCGGAGCTGCAAGCTGCAGCTCCAGAAGAATAAATGTCATGCAGCCCTTGTAAAATGCTCCGTCTTCAGTGGCTGGGGTTGGAAATTCTTAAATGGTTTTAGAGGATTTCGTGACTTTGGGACATCGGCGATTGGAGATTAAAAATGGACTTCGTCAACAAAATTACTGTATGGGCTTTTTGTCTTCATCCCCTATCACCGCACCCAGAATGGGAGCCTTGAAACCATTAAGGAGACTCAATCTAAACTCTCTGAAACTGCTTCAAGTACACCCCAGATCCCAGGGAATTTAACTGCTACAAATTCTCAGTCTGCACTTGATTTCTAAGAGTGGGTTTGCCCTAATGCAATCCTTCAGATCAGTGGCTTTTAGATCAGCTAATACCAAGACCCCTTTATTCACTGTAAAAATCACTAAGGACTCCAAAGAGCTTTTTCTTATGTAGGTTACATTTATCATCATTTACCATGTGGCAAATTAAAATTCTTATATATATAATATTTATTAATTCATTAAAACAGAACCTAAAAACCCATTACTATTAACACTGTTTAAGTGGTAAGTTTTCATAAACAATTCAATTTTCCCACAAATGTA